>NC_042494.1:82906046-82910039 GCF_005508785.2 Acyrthosiphon pisum
TTAGATTCTGAGTGGAACGATGAATGTATTGATTTTACAATGATGTGTGTTTTTTTTTTTATTTTTTTTTTTATTTTTTTTTGTGTCTGTCATCACGTTTTAGGACAGTAAAAGTGCTTGGATTTTCTTCAACAGTACCTTTTCTGATAGGAAAGTGAATCTAGTTGGTACTTTGGGGGGTCAAAAGTAAATTTTTTCCAATAGTTTTCAAGCGCGCCGTGAAAAACAAAAGAAAAATTAAGGAAAAACGGGAATTTTTACGCAAAATCTGTTTTCGAGAAAATCGATTTTGGTTTTTGGTGTAACTTTAAAACAAATGACCGTAGATATATGAAATTTTGACTGAATGTTTATCTTAGCATTTTCTATACACCATAACATTTTCAAAATATTTTGATTTATTTTGAGCTCTTTACGGACATTTTCATTTTCCATTTTTTTTTAGTTTTTTTTCTAAAAATATCAATAAAATTTTATTTGTTGGATAAAAAAGCTTGAAAATTTAATAGAAGGCTCCTAATATATTGTTTCAAAGGCAGATGAAAAATATTAAAAATCGTTAGTCACAGTTTTTTTTTATAAACATTTAAAGTTCAAAAAATGACAAAATATGGAAAAATCACGAAAATTTGCAAATTATTTCGAGTTAGAAATTCATAAAAATTTTTCTTTTTAAATCTAAGATATGAAAATGTAATACAAGATTCCTTATAAGATTGTCTACCTTTATCAAACAAAAAATATCTATAAGGAAGTCAAATTAAATTTTTAGGATCGTTTGAAATTCAAATTTTTACAACAATGGATATTCACTCGATTTCTCATGTAGCGATTTCCTTATTTTGTTGTAATTCAAAAACGAACAACTGCAGATACATGAAATTTTTACTGAATGTTTATATTAGCATTTCCTATACACCATACAATTTTGAAAATATTTTGACTCTTTTTGAGCTGTTTACCGGACATTTTCAGTTTTAAATTTTTTTAGTTTTTTTTCTATAAATATCCATAAGTTTTATCTGTTGGGCCAAAAAGTGTATAAATTTAATACAAAGTTTCCTGATATATTGTTACAATATCAGTTGAAAAATATTAAAAATACATAGGCACAATTTTTTTTTATAAGCATTTAAAGATCAAATTTTGACAAAATTTATCAAATCTTAATTTGAAAAATTATTTTGTAGTTAAAAATTTATAAAATGTTCAATTTTTGTATCTAAGAATTAAAAATTTAAAACAAGATTCCACGTAAGTAATTAATTCTGTTACCAAAAAATCTAAAAAATACATTTACACAGTTTATTTTTATAGTCATTTTAAGTACAAATTTGGACGAAATTACATATTAAAAACCTAGGATAACTATTTAAGTTATTTTGTTGTGATTGTATAATATTATTCGTGGGTACTTGAAACTTCTAAAGTATACTATTATATATCTATGATTTTACCACGGTTTTTTGTTGATGTATAACGCGTTATAACTTATAAGTACCTAATAGATATTATGATATGATTAATTTGGAATTTATTATAGGTACCTATTATAGGTCAATTTTTTTTTAATACCATAGATAAGTATATATATGTCTAATACATAGACTGATATACCGTCTCCGCTCAGAATCGTTTTTCTTATACAGTGATATTATATCATTGAATTCAAATTTAATACTGTCCATTATACAGTGACCCACTTCTAACCTACTGTACAGCAGAGCGACATCCACTTACCCACCTTTTTGACATTATTTGTCAAATTTAATATTCAAAAATGATTTTGTAGTTAAAACTATACGGCAGAGCGATATCCACTTACCCACCTTTTTTCCTTATTTTTTTAGTTTTTACCACGTTTTTGAAAATAACTCAAATTTTTTATTTCTACCCTCCCCCCACCCCAAAAAAAAATATTAGATTCATTTTCCTATCAGCAAAAAGATGCTGAAGTAGAAAATCGGAGACCAACATTGTTTTGCTCCGATCAGAATCTTAAAAAATAACATAAATAAGAAAATAATAAACTAGAAGCTACCTATGTATGTTATTACTTATTAACTTCAAACGTTTTAAGAATGTACTGTTATTGTACCTATACATAAATGTTAAATAAATAATAAACATAATTTAATTTAACGCAATTTTTTTCATAAAATATTGGGTGGGCGGGTGGTTAGAATAAAATCTTTGCTCCTTGTTTGAAAATAGTTCGCCTCGCCACTGCGCCAAACGGTAAAATATATTATAAAATATATAGATTGCGAACAAATGCGAAAAAATAATATATTGTTTTATTTAATATTTACTTCGAGTGTCGGTCATCCACAGAGCACGTCTGCGTCGCGCTCTTAAATATTATAATATTGTTTTTAATATAAATATAATAGGTATAATGTAATAATAATATAAAAGGTGCATAAAACGAGCCCGTGGTAGCCGGGTCGAGAGTTATACATAGGTATTCTACAATAGCGGATAGACAGATATCTATGGTGGGGGGGGGGGGGGGGAGGAGAGAGAGAAAATGCGTTGCAAAAGACTGGGTCATACTTTGCAGTGCACTCGCACACGCACGCGCCCACGACATGAATGAATCGCGTATTTATCAACGTCACCGGCAGTGGTGCCCGTCAAACGCGCGCGGACCCTCCGGGTGGGACGACTACGGCGGCGGCGGTGGTCTTATCTGTTAGCAGCAGCACCACCACCCACTACCAGAAGCGACGGAGGGTCGAACGATTTTCATGTGCACATATAGTATTCCCTGGACGCCGATCCGAGCTTTGTATTTTATGATTCACGCGTTGCATATATACGCGCGTATACGCACGCAAAACAGTATATATAATATGTATATATATATGCGAACACACGAAAAACAGTATATATTATATATATATATATATATATGCGAACACACACACACGTTATAAATGGAACATTATGCGTTCGTGTGATACCACGTGCAGTATAAACAGAATCGTGGCAACGCGAATCTACACGCAGCGCACGCGAGTGTCCCGACGCGCAGGAGTGCTTTAATAAGCAGCCGAAAACGGCGCGACGACCAAGTGCATAATATTATTATTATTATTATTATTATTTAATATTATATAATATGTTATATTATATTATATTATGTATTATAATGACAAAAATATTCGACCATAATATCCATATATTGTAATAGAACTATATAATATATATTTATTATGTACCGCTATTCTATATAGTCTTAAATAATTTAGTAATTATCTTATTCAATAAATAATAATTGTATTCGATACTTTAACACATGATAATGGCATATATGGTGGGTTCCATAGAGGCTTAAAACTCTCCCCGCCCTTAATGCGTTTGTCGTTTAAATAAGTCAATATACTTAACATACTTTAATTAACCTGTAACCGTGGTATACTTTCAATATTTTATATACGTCTATATCGCAGAGGCGTATAAATGTTTAATTGACGAGATAAATGCATGATACTAAATCCCGGAAACCTAATTTTTATAGTTAAATAAATTAAACTGAATTTGAACTAAAATTGAACTTTAAGCTAGAATTCTTTTAAACATCACTAGACGGATCCTAAGCCGAACTATATGTGTATACATTGGCGTAGACATGGGGGGAGGGGGTACCAAATATACAAGTATAGGAACAACACATCAAATCTGCATACAGCAGAACCAACTTTGTGTTGTTAGCTTTAATATTAAATTAAATTTACCTATATTATCAAACTTAAAGCCTAAAGGTTAGAATACTATACTATATAGCACTTATTAACATTGATATATTAAATTTGCAAACAAACGTTAAACAACTACAAGTCTACAAATTAAGACCGTATAGGATATTTTCAAACCTTCTTTAAACAACTGATAATTTTGTATTGAAGATGTTGAATTCTTAGATTAAACATTGAGTACAAACAATAAAACTGTGAATGAAAATAAAACAATACTTACTACAGTAAAAAA
>NC_042494.1:82910604-82925320 GCF_005508785.2 Acyrthosiphon pisum
AAAAAAAAATNTATGGTTTAAATTGAACAATTGTATGGTATACTATTATGATATTGTTATAACAATGAAAAACTGAACGTAATCTCTATTACCTAATAAATAATTGTACATAAATATTATAGCGAGTGTCTGACCGACTCGGCGTTCGTATGTATTATTATGAAGAACTCGTCGGTGCGAGGTGGCGTAATAATATGATCATCGCGGGGGCGATGGTTGTAGTGCAGCAGCTGCCGGCGTTTACAAGAATACGGCGGCGGCGTAAAATCTAAAAAGGCGGAAAATGAGAAAATGTACCGAGCTGGAGTGGTGTATATGGCGTCGGTGAGGGGTGAGGGCGAGAAAAAAAATGCCCCGTTTTGGGATGCTGAGAGATTATTTCGTCTAGGGATCTGCGGCGACGGCGGCGTGGCGGAGGCAACGTCATTTTTTACGGGCTTGACCCCGACCCGTCACACGCGGGCTACCGGGGCTTAAACTGTATCCATTACGCGTCACGTCGCCGACAGCCTACAAATTTTCACACGGAAAAAAGTGACCCTGCCGCAATTTCTTCGTCGTCGTATATAAAAAAATATGTATAACATTTTTCTCTTTCGATTTTTTTTCCACTTCGAACTCTCAACGTTTGCTTGGTTTGTGCAACCTCCGAAACCGTAGAATATAAAAGTACGCGTTTGTCGCGCGGCAGTTACATTTTATCATTATTTACCGTTTTTATAGGTCGCGTTTCTTGCTCGTCCATATCATTATTATTTTATGCGCGCAAGTCTCGCACGCTGGTCTTTGACGAGATCAGAAAAAAAGTTTTCGATAACGCCGCGGCCAGAGGAGGTCGTAAATAACCGTAGTTATATTATATTATATACGCGCGCAATACGTCATAAAGATAACGCGCTTTCCGTTGCGAAAAGGGACGTCGACCGCCGTTCGATATAGAGGAGTAAAAACGACAACAGGGACATTTCGTAATATTATTATTATTATTACATATTATATTTTACACGAGCCGTAACCTCCACAACATGTCCTATTATAATAGTATATATCGCGTGTCTTCCATAGCTCGGCCCTTTTTCTGCAGTCCTTTGCCTTATTAATCACCAAGTGAATAACGATAACATTTATCCTATCTGCAGCACAGTGTACTCGTTGTATATAGTGCGTATATATGGGTGTGTATATTCGCTCGCAGTTCGTATTTCGTCGACGTTATAATAATCGCACGTGTGGCGTAATAATATTATATGTTATATATACTTATATTGTAACAGAGTATTACAACTGCATATATAGCTATTTAGCCATATAATAAACCAATGGCACTTGGCAGGGTACAGACCGTGATATGTGCGAGGGGGGAGCTCGAGGTAATGCAGAGTATAGGTATATATATGACAATTTCCCAACACAAGGCCACCAGAACCTAAAATGTATCGACTTTAAGATGAGGCGCATAGCACCAGATTCGTACATCCCACGATTCTACTATTTTAGAAGAAGCCATTAATGGTTTTCAATATTTTTAACATTTTTCTATTTTTAAATAATTTTTATTTAAAAAATTCTGTCCCCCTTTTTTGCTTTGCTCATCGACCCCTGGAAGTCAAGACCCCCGAACCACGCCGACATCCCTGGAGGCTTCCCCCCGTGACCCCGTCGCATCTTGAAATTTAATATCTGTAATTTAATTATATTATATTTTTAATAATAATTAATATATTTATTTATAAATAGAATTGAAATCCGATTATTTTAAGTGTGCGTAATCTTGTCAGGTTTTCAGGTCTATAAAACGTAAAATAAATACGCTGCTTCCAATCCCCTTAATATATAATTAATAATTTTTATTTTTTTAAAAATTTTAGTCAGTATTATAACAAACTGTTGCTGGGCAAATATCATTGTGGTTATTTAAATCATAGTTATTCCCTAAGTACCTAATACAAAAAATAGACTAATCCACTATCATGAAGTTGGACTAATCTGGTTCTGAAATTAATTATTAATTTTACGATATTAAAAAAAAATTATTTTGGTTTTTGCAATCTAACAAAACATTTTTATTTTTAGGGTTGGGCCAGCGGGGTTTTGAAAAATAACATTATTCTGTATCGTATACCGGGGAGAGGGGATCGTAAAAATATATTAATCCCGAAATACTGGTGTATAATATCTCAATATATTTTCCTAGTATAATAACACAATCTAATCTAAATATGCGGCTATAATACAATTTTAGATTTTACTATAAACGGTGTAGGTACCTACCGCAGTAAAAACAGGATCATAATTTATATTGATAACAATCTTCATAATATTTATGTCGCATTTCGGCAGCGTATCGTTCAGAATCTCAACGATTTCTATCCGCTGTGCGATACTCGCAACGAACATCATTCAAACGCGACGCGGACGGATAGCCTTTGAAATTATTTTTTCCCCGTCGTGACAGACAGACAGACGACGACGAAAACAAGATCAATAGTGTTTGACGATGCGGAAATAAATAAACACGCGAATCGAGTGTTCCTTATTTGCGACATCTGTTTGCGAGCGAGTATTCTTAGTAAATAAATATAAGTATATAAATAAAAATCGACTTTCAAAAAATAAACAAATCGACACTACATCGTAAAAATACCCTTATACATCAGAACACTATCCAGCTCTCCCCCCCACCCCCACACACACACACCAATGACCAACCACTACCGCGATCGCCCATTGCACGCTACGCCTTTGAATAATTTATAATCGACGTCGCCGAAAAATTCGCGTTTGAAGCAGAAAAACAACAAAAAAAACCCTTTTTAATAAACTGCGGGCTAGGTGAAAATGGAATAAAAGGAAAAGGAAAATATATAAGGACTACAGTTTGACAAGAGAAGCCACCGATGACTGAGTAGTGTGCAACGGTTGCGGCGAGTGAAGAAACCGTACAAGTTGATAAATGCTCGTTTGTCAAGGCCCCACAGTAGGTACATTGTAATATTATATATCATTTAGGTAGGTATATCCGCGAAGGGTATGGCAGGAAAGCTATTTAGTTGTACGCACCTACCTTTATTATGCTGCTACAGTCGGCTTCTCTCCGCTGTTTGTTCGTTTAAAAAAATAGCACAATAAATAATTTCTCTCCCAGCTATATAGGTACCTACCACAGCAGTTCATTATTATATTATTATTATCGTTGAGTGAATATTTGGCGACCTCTAAAAAAGTACCGCGTATTAAATAATATTATTATATACTACATGTTTACCCTCAACGGGTTTCCGTCGTGTTTTTCGGAGATTTCGTCAAATTCTCCGATTGACCTTTTTTAATTTTTTCATTCTAAAAGGTATATACGTCATCCTCTACAACAAAAGCACGTAGTTAATTAACCCTTCGATTTCTCCAATTTGATGTTGTAAGCTTAAGTAACACTATCGAGGTCAAGCTACTGTTTTTCACACAGCGAAAACATTGCCAACTAGTCAAAAAACAAGAAAAGTACCTATTTAAAAATAAAAACTTTTCGAACAAACATTGAAAGGATCCATGCAAGAACCAGAATATCAGACAACTCCATTTTTATCAAAAATCAGTTTTTCATGAAATATTATTCATGGAAGAGATATTTATATTTTAGTATCAAAATCAGAAAAATACATTTATTATTCCCAAAGAAATTACAAAATGAATCATTTTCCGCCACGGACTTAGATAAACAGGACTGGAAAAGATAGACGGGAGGAGTGCGGGTAGCCGGAACCATAGTGTAACGCTTGTAGTACATGGACAAATGTGGCTCTATCTATTGATAATATTTAGCATTTATTACACATATATTTATTTGCATATTATTTCTGTTTATAATTACAATAGTTTAATACATTTATACCACGGACTAAGTTAACTCTATCTTAGTCCGTGATTTATACGCACCTATTAGCTCTTAGGTATTAGCATTTAGTATTTAATGTACATTACATTTTACCAACTATATTATCCATTTATTATTCACTAAAATTCCGAGAAAATGCTCTGTGGATGGCTGTACGGGATCTTCAGAGGGAAAAAAATACACTTTATTTAAAAGTCCAAAAGATGTGGCTAATTTAACTGCTTGGAATGAAGCAATTTCAAATGCCAATGGTCGAAATTGCCATGCTACATTTGTTTATATTGTAAAGCATTTTAAAAACCAAGACATTATTTATGAATATGCCAATCATCCAAATAATGTACGAAATATTTATATTAGTAGATAATTAAATTATAAATAACATTAATTAGGTACTAATTACAGATGAACAGAGAAATGAAACGCTCTATACCTCAGTTAAAACGAGGTGCTGTTCCATCAATTTTCTCTTCTTACATTGGTGAAGTAAGCATAATAGACGATTGTCATATTATTAAGAATTAATTATGAATAATTAATACATTAATTGCTTTTACTAACCTTAAATCAAAGGGAAAATTAATTCATCCTAATGAACATTTTTATAGATTAATTGTAGCCATAGAAAATTCTTTTTCAAAAAATTGTAATAAGATGTCAGTATTTGAGGACACTTTTGATGATGTTCTGGATAATAACGCCGGATTATTAATATTTCCTTGTAGTGAACATAAAAATGAAATTTTAATGTTTATCCTCAAGTACTATATTACAACAAGAATGCGACAATATTCCAATATGGAAAATAAAAACCAACAAAAAATAAATTCAAAGAAAAAGAAGTCTGCTAAATTAGTTATTACTTAAGTCTTAATTGCTTTTAATTTAAAATTATTTTCAACAATAATTTAAAATTGAATCAATACAGTACTGTATTGATTGTGTATACTATGTACTTTAAACAACAAATTTATTTCAGTTAGATATATAAGCAAAGATTATTAAAGAATTAATAAAAACTTACAAGTTACAAGGATATATTTATTTTTTATACAGTAACGAATAACGATGATCACTGGACACTGATGTATTAATATTTCGTAGAATGGATCAGGATGGCGTTAAAATCGCACTTGTACCAGAAGCGTTACTCTGTAGTTCCATAGATGACTATCTCGTTTCCAGTGTTTATCTTAGTCCGTGTTTTCCGCCGATGGTGGTAAATGAGATAACGACATATTTTCTTTTGCTCGTCCTGAACAATTTATAAAAATGAAGCTGTCTGACTCTTCAACGGGCCCCTTCAATTACAAAACGTAATTATTTCATCAATCGTTTTCAAATAGATAGTAGATAATATAGATACTATTGATAATATAATAAACAGTACCTATATTATTATATTTAAATAGTTTACATTTTTCGAATTAACTTCAAAGAAAATTGAAAGATTTAACAAAAAATCCTTCAAAAATAATAAAATGGAGAATACTTATATTCCTTTCAAATATTTACATAATACAGTATGAGAAATAATATTTTCTCGTTTAGAAAATAGTTTTCAACGTTTAAATAATGTTTAATGAAAATTACAAATGTACTAGTATTATTATTATAATTATATTATATTATGTGATGCGACCAGGATGACCACAGGTAAAAATTGTTAGTTGTTGGAATCGATGATAAAGGTATACTTTACAATCGCCTGCAATACTTGCTGAATCGATATTAGCAAAATCAATTGGCCACCGTTTTTTTTCACCAACCATTTGAAATCACATATTATTATTAAACTTTGGCCTGGGACGAAATCTAATTAAAAATGCAATCGAGTACCGCTACTGGTTCCTGGTGAAGACACTCGACAACGACAACTTTTTGAAAATCACGATCGCTGCTTGATGGTGTCGGACACAGATATTCCTCGACGCTCGTCCTCTTGTCTATGACATCCTTTGATGACGGCAACGCACTGCAAACGTCACCTGCACGTATATCCATCACACATTCCTATAGGTATACGTCGGACTTTGGACACGAACCATTTAATAAGTATAAAAACAAAAGCTGTTAACACTATAATAATAATATATTCATATTATAAATAATTACCTATAATAAGTGTGTTAAAAAATAAACTGATATTATTATTATTATATATTATGTAGATTTAAGACCCAGTGATATAATATAATTTATTTCTTTGGTGCGAGGTCAAAAAAGATTTGTCTAATTTTTGTCAAAATCTGCGAATTTTAACACATATCATATTATTAGATTTAAAAAACTATATGTTTTTTGTTCAAGTAAGACTTTGCGAAGAGTGTAAAAACTAAAAAGTGATTGATAAAAAAGTGAATTTTAAAAACGATTTACAACAAATTTTCAAACTATTAAAAAGATTAAGTACTGAAAACTGAAAAGTTGTAATTTTCGTCCCTAAACTATTCGATTTCACACCAAACACTTATTTGATGATCTACAGGTTTTTTGAATAATTTTAACACATAAAGGTACATATTATAATAATATAAATTATAAAGATGTATCTATTAAAAAATAAAACGACCAATATTATTCAAATTTCAAAACTATTATTCCTTATAATTTCATTTTTTAATCTAAAAATTAGTAATCTATTTATCCAAGGGTATTGCCATATTGGTAAATGTTTTTAGGCAATGATTCTGAAATTATATCTCTGCGGCTCTGCACCCCCTGCAACACTGACGATTTCGATAGACGCACATGATTTTAATATTTAGTTTACAATCTGCACTTATAGGCTGTAGCCAACTGCGTATATTATAATATACACATAATATTATGGTTTATGTTGTAGGACGTGGAGGAAATCCGACGTTTTATTTGCACAACAATATTGAACAACATATATGGGGTCGCTATATAGTGGGTAAATAATAATATTATATCCGGTTTTTCTATAAATGTATATACATATATTCGTTTTACTTTTATGCTCTAAACTTAGTAATTAGATAATATTAAATAGTTTATTTTCGAAAAAAAGTTTATATAATGCCTACAATAATAATATTATAAGTTGTGTAAGTACTCTTTAAAGTTGATACAAAAAAAGGGAATTTAAAAATTAAGTGTTTTTTACATTGTTGATGATCTATATCTTATAAGTTTTTGATATTTTTTAGAATATTCATACATTTTTCTACCAGTATCGGCCATACTTTGTTTTTTATAAAAATACAATTTTTATATATATTATAGTTTTCCACTCTTTAAAATCATTCAACATATTAAAAAAAAAATGTAATATTATTTTTTATTTAATTTAATTTATATTAATACACATAATATATTGTATCTACTTAATTTTGTATTTTTTTTAATGCCTATTCGGGAATCCTAACAATATTTTTAAATTAACGAAATTATCTGTTTTCTGTATTTTTGAAATCTCGGACTTGAGTTAACATGACTTGTCATCATAATGCATAGGTCAGTTGTTTTTCGTGCATATATATTTTCTCGGTATCTTTCCAATCGTCATCTGAGGAAATATTGTGGAAATAAATAACCCATGATATGTGTACGTATTTAAGTGCAATCAACTTCCTCGATCCATATTCCCCACTTTCTACAATAGTCAGTAACCAATTACAACTATCGCCGCTCGATCCTTAAAAAGCAATGTACGTAGGTAAATGTGTATATTTAAATGTATATATTTTACATCATGTCACTATAACGCGGTTCCTTTAATAATCCGTTTTAGAAAAAATCATTTTCAACATTTTCTTTGCCGACATCATATTGCAATAATATATTATGCTGCACACGTGCCGTACATGTCCGTGCTACACCGGTAGACTTTCAGTCACTCTCAGTGGGCGTTTAAATTTAGCTCAAATAACGTTGAAAGTTCATGTGCGCAGCTATATTGTCTAAACCGCGACGATTTGTACACTTTAGGTCGAGACCAACACACGTGATGCCCTGCACGGTGTACTCGAATGAGTACGCTCGCATACATTATAATATACATAATATTATTATATTTATAGTCTTGTATAGGTATGGAGACGTGGCAGTGTGCGAGGCGCTTTATTTAGATGCAAATTTAAATTTAAATCCCGTCAAAAGGGATTAGGGTATATAGCTCTGAGCAGTTTCGGATCAAAGGTCCGGCGGCACGTGAGAACTCTCACCCTTGGATTACATAACTTTTCAGTAATTTTTTTTCTGCAACCTTGTCCCTATAATCCTACACACGTATATATATAAAGATTAAAGATACACCACTGGCCTTCCATTTTGTCCTCTTCCGCCACCTGTCGTCATAGTTATTTTTACGACTTGCAGGCTTATGACCATGGACCCATTATTAACACCTTTTGACGCGCCACCTTGACTTTATACTTGACAAATTAATATCTGAACGTTGTGTGCGAGTGTGTCTGTGCAAGTAACCTGCACACTCGATTCTTAATGAAAACTTAAATAAATAACACGTTTATATTGATATTAAACATTTCAGGACGGTTACGCATTTCTACCAATACGTTTTTATGTATAACAAATGAAACATGTCGAGTGCATACATAATAATATAAAATAAATTGAAAAACAAACTGTTTTCAAACAATCGAATAAAAGCACACCACATGTAGGTATACGATAAATTGCGCTGTGTTAGTACCTATAGTTTTAATTATTTTCTATATGTCTTGAATGTTAGTTTATTAATATTAATTTTGAATGAGTTTATTTATAATTTCAGCAGCAATGTCTGTTATACAAAAGTACGGTTATGTTTGCGACATCAAAAAGGGTGTGTCGGAGCTCAATAAAACGCGAACCCCTACGTCAACTTGTTTAGTCACTATAATATATAGGTAGTGTATTATATACAATAGTACTGCAGTATGAATTTAAATGTGGCATTAACTTTTCCCAAGTATGTTTGTAACACAAATACAAATGTAATTTCAAATTTCAAATATATTTGTAATTTACAGTATACAACATTTTTCCAAAAATCAAGTTTGCAATATATCCTAGCATTTATAATGATCACCAATCAAAAAATAAAATTCACTCGAGTATAACAAATAATTTTAAAAAGAAGGAATTGGTACAGAATAAAGTGTTGAAAATTAAAGTGAGTTTAAATCACAGTTATAATGAACATGAGTAAAAAAAAAATTGCTTAACCGGTTAGGATTATTCTTAGCGATTCCATACAAAAAGAGTTAGGACTAAAGAAAAACAACAAAAGTAAATTAAAATTTTTGTTGTAATGGTTATTTTTATTCATAATAATAACTGTTAATTAAAAGAACTTCCTCATTATTGTTATTATTATTATATCCTATTGTCCTGAACTTACATAAAAAAATCATAATAATAATAGATTTTAGATAATATTTTCCTTGGAGGTTGAAACCACAATTTGGTTTTTTTATCAAACTAATAGTATCACACGTAAAGTATATTTACATCAAATAATGGTTGTTAAAATTGTTTTCTTAGATACGCGATATAGATTAGAGAATTTAGCATGTCAATAAAAGCGAAAAAATGTGTTTCTTGTTCAGAAGTAGTTTAATAAGAAATTAACCCAACATCATTCTTTGTTCCATCCTGAGTCTAATAAAATAATCATCAGTGGAAAAATTAAAAGCTGGATATTAAGTATTAACTGTAGTTAAAAGTTAATTTTTTTCAACTTTTCAATCTAAATAATAAGTTAATTTTCTAATTATCTTAAAAACTTTTAAGCTGATTAAAGAATCCATTATTACAACTATTAGCTTTATCCAGTTAATTTTAAAATTAAACGTTAAGTTAAAATCATCTTTATCTATAACAGAAGTCATTAAAACTATGTAGGTAATTAATATGATATTTTTTTTGGAATTATTTAATTGACAATAACGCATAATTTTAAGGGTCGGAGCTGATTTTAAAAATTTTCCGCAATTCTATAAAATTTAAAAATTATATTTTATATTTTAGTTACTACATAGGTACCTTAAATATAACACTTTTCCCCCTATCTTGCTATTTCTTTGTTCTGGGAGGAGCCCAATGGGGGGTTGTAACGGGATGATGACCCCCACACACTTGGCAGCAATAATAGACTTTCAGTTAAAAGTTGAAAATCGGTAGATCTGTTTTATCTAGATTAATCTAATCGTAAATTTTTAAAGACTACATTCCTCAATTTTTTTTAAATCGTCCTTGTCCTCATTTTATGTATGCAAACATATAATATGTAATATAGCCCCATTAGAGATTAGCCTGCCGAATGCTTTAAATATCGTTTTCTTATTTACTGTACATCACGATTAAAGATAGTATGGTTGCCTAACGAACTATGATAAGAAACAATTTAATGATGCTCATAGTTTCTTTTATTATCAACGATACTCTAGAAG
This sequence comes from Acyrthosiphon pisum, assembly GCF_005508785.2. Lineage (NCBI taxonomy): Eukaryota > Metazoa > Arthropoda > Insecta > Hemiptera > Aphididae > Acyrthosiphon > Acyrthosiphon pisum. The sequence goes on from NC_042494.1 coordinate 82,920,919, forward strand.
CTTTTACTAGCGCTGATAGCCGATGGCGTAAAAATCATGAACTAAAAAGATATGGACTGGTCACGACATGGGAGGCGGGTGGTAGAGGTAAAGTCAGTAATTGTATGGTACCAGAATCATGCGATAGTGTCGGTGCCTAGCGGTCTTCGTCGAAAACACTAGAACTGTTATGATATCAATAACAAAATATAATAGTGAATGCCGCCGGCTGCCGCCTGCCACTCACGGCAAACCGACAACTGAATGCTTGAAAAATTAACTTTAACTTTAATTAACAAAATTAACTTTTGTAGCAAAACATTTACCTTTGAAACAATATCAGTCCAAATATTTATCGAGGTTTTAGGAACTTTAAAAAAGGTACATTTACTAAAATCATCTGCGCTTGTGCACAATTTAATTGCACATTTTCTTCCCAGTTGTACAGAAAAGTAACAATAACGTATATTTAATTATAAACATGAATAAATTATAAATTAAATACTACATCATCATTCATCATACATAGATTGAACAAGACTCAAAAGTACTTACCAACAAGGCTAACTAAAATGTCAGATTTGTAGCAACAAAAAATAACAAAATATTAAATTTTCATAGTATTTATTCTGGGAAGCTTGAACTATTGCTTTAAGATTTCAAAACAAAATATTATAATAATAATTATACCAATTCAAGATTCAAATAATATAAATAATATTATTAACTTCTATATGTTCTCCGTTGGAGTACGTTACTATCGCATAGTTTTGTACCCATAACATTTCCTGACCGGTATTTGGGTATACGTGACCAGTCCATATCTTCTTAGGTCATGGTAAAAATTAAGTACTAGCCACTACTAGGCATACAAATTATATGATTTATATATATAATTCAATATTTAAACGCTTGGAGCGCCAATGCTCGGTTCCGCTAATCGTTGTGATAACAAGGAAACTCGGAGCATCACTTTATTATGGTTCGTTGTGCAACCATACCATAGAACAATATAGAAGCGAAACTCGATCAGCTGATGGGTGAAGTGTTTACCTATGATCTGAAGTCCAAACAATGAAACTGTTTCCGTAACACTGACATGATGTTATACCCATATTGAAAAACCGTTTCCGCCTAATAGGTAGGGTATTCTGCGCGGGGTCGGGTTATTTCCACTGTTTACTTTTATCATAGATTACGTATGCCACGCCCCCCTGGAGACCGTGTTCAAGGCTACAATCGCCCGATTCGGCCAATTCACAGAGTTTCGTACCCCTGACCATACACAAGCGTCTAGCGAGTAGCGACAGGGAATCCGAATGGCTGCAAGATGGCCGACTTCGTTATCATGATCCGTTATCACCAATTTTATTATCAATTTAAAAAAAAAAAATATATTTCTTTCCCTTACCTTATTTAGTTATTTCGAACGAAGCTGTATAATAATTTATTATAAATAAGTTCTACTAAGTCTAATACAGTAATTCAACAGGTAAAATGAACTCAGTACATCCAGTACTTCTTAAAATATTTGTGTTTGAGTTTTTACTAATTGTTAAAAAATTTGCCTGTTTGATTAAATGTACAATATTGTGAAAGCTTTCACTACATGAGTTTAAATGTTTTATTCATCCCTTTTCTTGATGTACTGGAATATTCTTTAATTGTGTTTGATTTCTCCTATTATGCATTTAGATAATATTTTGATTATTTTTTTTATGGTTTTTGTTATTTATGTTATGGAGGCCTAAGAATGTCACTCTCAGGTTGATGTGCAATCAGATTACCTACTTCCATGTTCCTTGTGAAGTTTCTCAGGGCGGTCACTTGTCTTTGTCACCATTCCTATGTACATGATGATGGAGCTGGCCAGCAAGGATCCATCATTCCTATTCTCAATTATTAATATTTAATTGTATTTGTATTACAAATGCATTGTAATTCTATTATTATTTTGTTTTCAATTTTAATTTCAATTAAAGAAATTTAGTGTTTTCATAATTTTAATTGGGGCAACCCTAATATATTATAAATAAATAAATAAATATCTAATTATTATTCTAATTTGTCAAATTATAAATGTGTTTAATGTGCTATTTGAATATGTATTGTAAAATTGTTTCATGGTTGTTATAAGTATTTAATAAAATAAAAATTCACAAAATAAATGTCTATTTATTAACAAATTATAAAATTATAAATTTTATTTCTGTAAATACAATAAATATGCATCAATATTTTATTTTGTTAAATTAGGTTTTTAAGAACATGTCAGACATAAATGAATTCAAATGCATAGAATGTGAGAAAAAGTTTAAATTTTTAAAAAACTTAAGAGCTCGCATAAAAACAAATCATCCTCTTTTAAAGTTGGATGAAATAGCACCAACAAAAAAACGAAAAATAGTAATTTGTATATATTTACATGTGACCAGTGTACAAAGTCATATTGTCATCAAAAAAATCTAATTGAACACAAAAAAGTTGCTCATTCAATTGCTCCAACAATTGAAATTATAGTCGAATGTGCCATGTGTTTATTTACTGCCACATACAAATATATGAATATACATTACGAAAATGATCATAATATTATAGAAAGTGTAGATAATTTTGAATTTGAAAGCATTGATGGTTTTAAAAATTGGAAACATGAAATTGAACTATCCACACAGACATTGTATGTCAAAAATTTTGGTTCCTCTGAAAAAGGAAATCAAATTTACAGTTATTACAAATGCCACAGAAGTGGTTTCTATAATTCAATAAGTAAAGGTCAACGTCATTTAAAAACACAGGGACAGGGTTCTAACAAAATAAATGGGTACTGTCCAGCTAGCATTAATGTTATAGAGTCAAAGGTTACTAAAAGATGTAATGTTAAATTTAATGGCAACCATATAGGTTATGAAAATGAAATAGGACACTTGCCTTTAAATACATGTAACAGAGATGATATAGCAGCTAAAATATCACAAAACATTCCCTTTGATAGAATTTCGGACGAAATTCGTGATAATATTACCAACAATCATTTAGAAAGAACTCATTTGCTAACTAAAAAAGATTTATATAATATTGAAGCTTCATATAATCTCAATAATGAGGCAGTACCTACATCATTCAAATGATGCTACAAGTGTTGGAGCATGGGTTGAAAAATTAAAATCTGATGACAAATTAAGCCTTGTTTATTACAAGTCACAAGGTCAAATTGACACAAATTATTTAGAACTAAAAGAAGATGATTTTTTATTGCTCATAATGAACGACTATCAAAAATCCATGTTAAACAAATTTGGAAATGATGTTATTTGTATCGATGAAACGCGTGGGATGAATTCGTATCATTTTAATTTGACAACAATCATGGTTCTTGTTGATTTAAGAGAAGGATTTCCATGCTCTTTTATGATTAGTAATCGAGTTGATGAAGCGGTCTTGAGAATATTTTTTGCTGAGATAATGGACAAAACCGGTATTATTCAGCCCAATGTCTTCATGTCAGATATGGCTGAAAGTTTTTATAACGCTTGGGTTGTTGAAATGAAACCAGCGAAACATAGGCTCTATTGTACATGGCATATAGATCGTGCCATGGCTCTACGGATTCATATTATATTAAACAATAAGCCACACTTTTATACGCACATATACGAGAGCCAGGAACACAGCATATTCAGATATACCATAGTCGTTAAGTCCAATGCACCTTCAGCTACTCAAATATGCATACTTAAACGACTATTTTACAATTTATATTGTTATTTTTATATATTTATATTTTTAATGTTGAAAAAGACTTCAACATAATATCATAGATCTCTGATGGTCAGTATACAACAATTATAACGTATTTGACAACTAATTATTACTTACTAACTATTATGAATTATATGAACTTACATATTACCATTTGTATATCTATTTCAATATCTCATTATATATGAATTATGAATTATAAATTATAAAACATAGAATTATAATAACTATAAAAAACTGTACAATGTACTTTGTAAATCGTAATTCTTAAATCCTAACCTAAGATTATAATCGGTGCTAACTACTAACCTGTTAACTAATAATAATTATTGTTAATTAACTGAAATATCAATGGGTTACCAACTTTAATACCCAATACCCAATTATTATTAATATTATTAATCATCATGATTTTCAATAGAAAATGATATTAGGTATGATAATAAAATCGGTGATAACGGATCATGATAACGAAGTCGGCCATCTTGCAGCCATTCGGATTCCCTGTCGCTAGACGCTTGTCAACCACACTGTCTTTAATCGTGCTGGACATATACTCGCGTATACAACCTTATGCGTGTATTATAATATCGAACAGTTGAGAAAAGTGTTCGTTTTGTTTGTTTAATACGTGTGCATGTAAATTAGACGCCATGTATAC
>NC_042494.1:82925370-82945840 GCF_005508785.2 Acyrthosiphon pisum
TACAGCTCCACAATCGCACAAGCTGGATCTCGATTGATCGGCTGAAGCCAGCACTCCTCCTTCGCGAAGACCCAGTCGCCGACCATACGTACGCTTCGGCTCCAGTCGAGCAGATCAACACTTCCGACCCCGTCACCAATCAACGTCAACGACAGCAGAAACGAGTTCGTTTCTCTCTTCCAAGGGGGAGGTAGTGTGGCGACCCCCACAACACCTATCACGGCGATCCTCGCGCTCGTCGTGGTTAACCTCAACAACGTTCGTTCGTTCGCCGACCGCCACCAGTCTCCAGTCTCCGTTCCCGCGTTTACGCCTGCACGTGGTGTCGCATCATATTTGTTTTAATTATTTTTTATATGTAATAAAATCATTTCCTAAACGTTTACATTCTCGTCGTATTGCTTATTAAAGGTAACCCTCTCCCCGTTGTGGCCTATCATCGCTGGTGATAGGGGGAAACCACTGCAGTGCAGTAACCAAAGCCACATTAGGTATGATAATAAAATCGGTGATAACGGATCATGATAACGAAGTCGGCCATCTTGCAGCCATTCGGATTCCCTGTCGCTAGACGCTTGTCAACCACACTGTCTTTAATCGTGCTGGACATATACTCGCGTATACAACCTTATGCGTGTATTATAATATCGAACAGTTGAGAAAGGTGTTCGTTTTGTTTGTTTAATACGTGTGCATGTAAATTAGACGCCATGTATACACAGTGCTCGAATTGGGGGGGGGGGGGGGGGCGGTGCGCAGGGGGACGGAGCTCCCCTACTATTTTTATTTTTTTTTTGCGTACCCATACTATTTTTTGTATGGTTTGTGTTGAATAATTGCGCCCTCGGAACGCAGTTTTTAAATCGTTAGATTGAGCTCCTCTACTTAATTTTTCCCAATTCGAGCACTGTGTATACCTACATCTAACCTGCAAATTGTTTGCAAAAACGAATACGTGTGTCGCGCCAATTCAGATATTTCAATTTTTTTTACGTTAAACGAATGTAGCTGGTATAGCGAATGTCAGCGAACGACAATCGTTAGCAGCACTATTGTATGATTATTATATGGTTTATTGTACATATTATACGTATACAATTCTCAATATTATATATAATAGATCGGTCTCGGTAAATACGAAACGTATATTGTACAAAAAAAATATGTGTATCTCCCCCCCTCCCCACGTGATCTACACACTCCTAATAAAATGATCGATCCTCTGTCGTCGTGCGGCACGCGCTTGCTTTTAATATTACGGTTATTATTATATGGACCAATCTGAAATGTCGATCGATTAGTTGCGACCCCGTCGGCCCGCGTATTTCGTTATAATAAACATATTATTATTATAACGATGAAGTGACAAATCGGTACCAAAAACAGGACCGTGGTAACTTGGCACGCGGACGGGTATCGTGTGTGACGTAATCGCGTTAAATTATTATAACACGTGCGAACGATGTGTGTGCAATATTTTCGTATTATTTTTGTCGGTTTGTTCCGGCGGCGGCGGCATCGACGGCGGAGGGTGGCGAACGGCACGCGTGGCGCGTAACGGACCGGACGAGGCGGAGACGGTCTTCTGAACTAGCCTATAATATTATATAGGTAGGTACTGTCATAATTAAAGTCCAGATCTGTATGCGATTTGCCGATTTCATATTTTCACTGAGACGATGCAGTTCAATGGGAGTAAGAATTATCGACGATTCGTTTAGCAGAGAATGCGTTGAAAAAAGTTTATATACCGATAGGTAGTGTATATTGTATAATATAGGTATAGTGTGTATTATATAGTAGTGAAAATACATGCTAATGGAATGCTATAGTCGTGAAATGTTAAATTTTTTTTGAATTTGAATTGAATGGGTGATGCTGGTAAGACGTACTTGTGGAAGCCTGAAACTGTATCTTACAGCTATAATATGACCCATCGACTTTTTAAATATGTTGGTTAATTAAAAAAAAAATAATAACATCATATTATTATAAGCAAAAGAATGAATGTTTATATTTGCGCAAGTACAAATTACTTAAGAATAGACAAATTATTGGTTAAAAAAAATAATTTCAGATTTCCTATTTACTGTATAGCTATATATAATGGTTAATGGATAGAACAATTTGATGTTAATGGTTTATGAAAATTAATCGGGCTGCTGTGTCATACACATAAATGTATATTTTAGATTTTTAGAGATGATGGCAGATTTGAAGAAATTTGTAAATCCTCGTTTTTTTTTCTCCTCAAAAATTCGCGGACCCTCACGCCGCTCGTCCGACGATTATTAGACCATAATAATATTATAATATAACACGCATGGCACGAGCGTTCAATATTCATAATTGTACAGCGTGTATTGTACATATATATATATATTATGCATTAAATACTGCAGGAGCAGCAGTGCGTATATATATAGGTAATAAACGCGATTATAATATGGTGGGTACGAGCGGGGGATCGGCGACTAAACGGTGGCGGCGTTGGTGGGTGGGATGAGTGCGTGAGATGAGAAGGGATAAGAACCCTTTTTTGGGTTTTTTTTTTTGTTTTTGTTTTGAACTCGACCCGAGTGCACGCGGACGCGCGTCTGCAGCGCCTCGTGATCGCCGTCAACCCGCGTTACGCCCGCAAACTCCCCGAGGACCGTTCCGTCGTCGTACTTGTAGCAGACGCGTATAGTATAATATACACAGCCGCCGCTTTATATTATATAATATATTATATCCGTATATTTAGTGGGAGAGTATAATATTCCGTACGCGTATATATACATATATGTACCTACATATTATAAAATGTATTGTATAGTGGTCGATGATGAATCGTTTCACCCGCTCGTTTTACACGGTCTGCTGCTGCTGGTGTTGTTGCCGGTGCGGCGACCGACGCTTTCGCGGGTATAATGCGTGTAGTGTACTGCATACAGGGTGTGCCATGAAGAACGCGAATTTTTAATTTAGAGTTTTTAATTGCGATTTCGTTTTAAAAGAAGATGAGTGGCATATTGGTAGGTACATCATTTTTTTTATCATTATTCATTACCTTCTTTTGAAAAAGATTATATATTATTTTATACGACCTGTGTAAGCGTACAGTATGATTGCAGACAGTATAGGTATACAGGTTATGGAGAATTAGTTGATAAAAAGAAACCAGCCTGCAGTGATGACAACCTTTCTGCGTGATTATAATATGCCGGTATATTGCAATATAATATTATCTCACTATCTCAAAAACAACGCGACCCATATCGAGCAGATATAAGTTACAATGAACCGTCACTTTTGAGAGTAAAAATAGACGACACCATAGATAGTAACTTCTTATGGTATATACCTATTTTATTATTTTCACGTCGCGTACCAACATATCTCATCAGTTGTTTTAAGTAGTCTTAATTTCTCCTATATACAAAGACTATAGGAACTTACTTCTAAATACTCGTCCGGCCCTATATTATAATATTGTATATCCCCCTCCCCCGTCACTCCATAATGCCACCATAAGAACAATAATTAACAGAAATTATATGAGCAGTACCAAAAAAAAAAAAAAAGCAACACTTGTTTCAAAACCTCGTTGTACTTATGAAACACCCTGTATGTATAATATATGTATTACAATACGCGTTACACGTGTAGTACAGCGGTGCTGTATAAATTATAATATTATGTACGCGCGGGCAACGGGCCTCGGGTGCGTCAAGACGGGAGCAGATTTTTTTGCTCGCCGAAATCTCCTCCCCCGAGATCAGTTCTTATTATTCCACCCTCCCGCACCCTTTGCACACGCATAACAATGTCATTACGCGACCCGCGAACTCCAAATAATGGGGACGCAGGCCACATGGTCCGAGTTATGGAGTCATGCGTGTGCAACTATTATACACTATACATACGACGCTCGTCATCAATAAAATGTAAAAACCCATTTATTATAGCTTTTCGGCAATGCTTCCCAATCGGCCATCGACAGTTTTCCACGGTATTATAATATTATAATCCTTATTATATTTTTGTAATATTTTTTTAACCTATACCTATATATATCAATAAATTACTATGTTCATAGGTGCAAATAAGGGTGCTTTAGGGGCTAAGCCCCCCAAAAATGTCCATAGCCCCCCAAACATTTCCTACATTTTGTTTTAAGCTTATTCAATATTATCAAAGTAAGGCCCTATTAGTCCTATTAGCCCCCCAAATCTCAAACGCTATTTGCGCCATCGCATATGACTATGTTAATACTTTTAAATTTTAGTTATAACTTATGTATTATCTCGTATGATTCCCTCACACAAACAAGTTAACAATTATTTAGTACCTAGCGTTATTATTTTCTTGAAAAGATGATCGAAACTATAACTAAGTTACTGTAGCTATAACTTGTAACCTGCAGAATCAACATTTCAAAGTAATATCTTATGCTTGTATCTATTGTAACTAAATACTTACACAGTTTTAACGTGATTTGTAATAACCACTGATGACATATTCAATAATTGATTTACTTACCCATCCATTACTATACATCATACGCATAATCCACGGCCCCCAAATATAAACGTGACTATAAAAGGTTTTCGCAAATGTAGCCAATTTAGCAGATTTTTTATAAAAATCTTTATGAAAACATATCATTACCCACGAAAAAAACTAATTCTGAAAGTTTGTTTGAAGTTAATTTAAATTCGCAACTCTGTCCTATAATATGATAGTGGCCACTGACCAAAAATCGTAAACATATTATTATATACTATACGCTTTTATAATATTATGAACAATGAACGCACATACTAATATACTATAATATTAGCGTAAACCTCCTATTCGCGTTTAGATTTTTCTTCCTTCTGCACGCATGACCATCATGTTTTTGGGCGTGTATCTTGTTTACCGCCGTATAATATTATGTTGACCCGTTGAAAAGGGTCGGACAGATTAAATATTATATAGGCCCCTATATACCTACAATAACAACTACAATAATATCATACACGCATATCAAATACGGCATTTACGAGAGCACTGTTCAGACGACGTGTTCACACGTGGTATAGACATAATATCACACTACGACATAATAATATTATAACGTGTACACTGTACCTATATACCACCTACGTACAGCTTGCAGCTGACAGCGTATTGTCGTCCCCATAATATTAATAATATTATATTATGAACACTCGGCGAAGTCGACGTGGAATCACTGCAACGCTGCACCTACCTGTTATAATAATGTAATAATATATTTTTCTTCTACGATACATAATATTATATTATTATAATATATATTTTATACCCTTATTCTGCGTAGGACCTGCAGTGAACAAAACAAATTCTTATACCGCTCAATGCTCATGTTGTTGTACGCGAGTTCAACGTGTCATATCAAACCCGCTAGGTACGTTTACAATATATACCTGAACTGCACGAAACAATATCATATAGGACGTGTGTATTGGGTATTATAATAATAATATACATGGGTACATGGGTACATTCCTATTGACTCTTATTTTTCATCCACCCAGGAGCGTGCTTACGGGGGGACGAGGGTTTCATATCCCCCTTGGATTATTTTTGTCATATAAAATATAAATGATAAATAAGTGAAACCATATTTACCACTACTATATTATAACGTAGTCTAAGAATAGAAAAAAATGTATAATATACTCCCTTTCAAAAATCCTAAGCACATCACTGCATCCATCTCCCTCTCCAACAATGACACTTCTATATTATTTTCATATCGAACTGTTCGTGTACAGCGTTTACAAAAACCAAAGTATAGGTAGATATTTTTTAAATAGATCAATTATGCAGTTAACGATTGTAGCTAAAAAAAAAAATAAGTATCAGTTTTTTTTAAAAATTATTGTCATATACGAGTTAAGTGATAACACTAAGAATATATCATTGAAAAAATATTGTATAATATACATATTATAATATTCTTGTGCTGCAATTATATCACGTGGGTAAATAGATTTGTAAATTTGACAGTTGCGTGATTCCATCATCCTTTCCAAATTTATTTCTAGGAAAACTGCTACATTATTATACACTGCAGGGTTTTTTTAGTGTGCAGTGAGACAAATTTTGTGCAGTGAGAATTAATTAATTTTAAATTAATTTTAACACGAGTTATGAGTATTTTAAAATTGTAAATTTTTTGTACATCTTAAAATACTCATAACTCGCGTTGAAATTAAAATATATTAAAAACCATATGAGGCTACCTAGATAATAATTTTATCTTTAGATTTTATAAGAGGTAAATTCACTCTAATTTTTAAATTAACACGTGTGGAGGTACACGTGTTCTGCTGAGCGTAAAATTTTCTATGTTACGCACTTGTAAGACGGAGACAACACATGCGGGTATCACGTCCTCTTAACTGTCTTAAGCACATGCTTGTGGTGGTGATAGAGAGTTATATAACATAATATGAACAATTTAATTATAAATAAGAAAAGCGGACAAGAAATGAATAATCAATCTATGTATACAATTAGAACGCTTATAACTAATATTAAACTACAATATAGTTAAATATAATTATTTATTATTTATTCAAGTATTGATAATAACAAAATCTGATTTTTTTTTTTATTTCCATAGTAAGGTTAGTGGTTACTGATAGTAGCATAAAACAATCAAATAGGTACATAGGCGGGCGCAGACATTGCTTGCAAGTGGTGCATTCTTATTTTACTATATTTACCAATATTTTTCTATCATCCAAAATATTTTCCTATACGAAATATTGGAAATGCTTGGCATGACTTCACTTAAAATATTTTTTTTAACAAATAATACTTTATTTTTACTTTCTTGATTTTTAATCAAGTATGGTAATAAAAAAGAAAAAGTCTGAATTTTGAAAACCTCAAGAATTTGTTTTAAATAGGAAAATAATAAAAATATAACTCAGTAATGATGGGTAGGTGGGTAATTTAGCTAGCTTCAATATAAAGTATTAATGAGAAAGATTTGATATCACACCCAAGCAGTTGAATCCATAAAAACGTCGGCGTGAATATGTCTGTGAAGTTGGCCCTACCATTATGTTTTAATAAAACCGGGATGATTTTAAGTTCAAAAGCACAATTTGTAAGTAATATTGTAAGTTGAATTTTCGAATTTGTAAGTTAATCAGTTCGAAGTAATTGCCGAAATAAACTTGGGGGGGGGCAACTTTCTTAATTCTATTTTTGAACTTTTCTCCTAAGCTATGATAGATAGAAAGTTGGTTGATAACTCATTAAAAAGGGATTATCAAGTAGATAAAAAATGTGGAATTAAATTGTTTTTAAAAAAATTATTTAATTTTTCACAGTTAAAAAAGAGTTATTTTTCGATAGATTATCATTTAGCGAGGTAGATTTCCGAAGCTGGTGAATGGATTTTGTTGTTTGATGTCTTGTTAGATTCAAATTGGCTAGGAGAAGTGCAGTGAAGATTTTCAACTTTATCTCCAATCTTCACTACAATCCTATAAAGCTGAAAAACATCAAAAAACGCCCAATAAAATTTCCAATGAAGTGCCTCCTGCCTTAATTTAAAATCTTAAACTAAGTCGTATGGTTTTAGACGGCCTAAGTGCACTGCCGCAGGTAGTGCATTTGCATATCCTGCACCACCCGCGCGCACGCCTATGAATAGGTACGTTCTATACAATAAAATGCAGTTACTACCGTTTTTGCGGGAACTACACAAAAATAGTTATGACAACTTAAAAAAAAGACAAAAACAAAGATACGCCCTTCTTCGCTGCGGTTGTACGATTCCCTTCTCCTTCTTCTGTATAGAATACTCCATTCTGACATCAAATGCCATATTTTCCCTTTTAATTATTACCTTTTTTTCATATCCAAGAAGGATTCAAGGTTTTTAATTATATATACAATAGTTATTTTTTTATATAAGGACTCAAATGATAACACATCTAATAATTTAAAGTTTTCTTTAGTTGAACCAATTAAAGTATTTTTATTTAAACATATCCTAACAATTTTTCTTTGTAAAAGTTGTAGTGATCTAGACGCATTTTGATTCAGTCAAAATTATCATTTTAGTAGGTTAGTAGGTACTTGGTAGTGTAGCCAGCACAGTCCATAGGGGTGGCTCCAGAGACATGATATGGGGGTTACCAAGTCATAATTTTCAGAAAATGTTGATTTTTTTTTTGTAATTTTGTTTTTAACAGGATAAAAATGTTTAGAAATACAGCTTTTAGGGGGGGGGTCCTAGGGCCCCTCTAGAGCCGCCCCTGAGAGTTCAACGGATAACAGACCGTAGGGTTTGGTCTAAGTAAACATATTCCCTACTATAATCCAAGAATGGGAATAAGTTTGTGCAGTCAGAAAAAATCATTAAAAAAAAACCCTGATACACTGAATGTTCATATAAATATATAATAATATTATGATGTATAAAAAGACATCAACAGTCATTTTTTAAGGGGAAAAACAACAAATTTCACATAACACCTATATAATACCTATATATATAAATTCACTCCTGAAATCTGAGACATATAAATTTACCAACATTATTGTGGTTAAGCTTTAAGTTTTCCAGTGAGAAACGTACCTACAAACATACCAATATAAGACTGCAACTGGTACACGTATTAGTCAATGTTATTGTTGTATCACAATATTATTATATTATAACACCATCAAAGACATTTTCGTTTACTTTGTGCGATTGAAATATCATCGTCTTCTATATGCACGCTCATGTGGTATATAGTATGTATTTTACGTATCATATTATATTAAATAATAAATACATTATAAACCATTGTATTTTTTAACATTCATACCCTATAGCTTTTTCAAGTTGAAGCTTTTGCTTTGTCAGCAGCCACGTTTACTCGTGGTATTTATTTATTACAAATGCGTTCCGCAAAACCAATATAAAATATATTATAATCGCGTATTTGATATACATTGTTATACATAAAGGCGTATACACTTACACGCACAATTATCGTGAAAGTATATGTACCTGTGGTATATATAGGTTTACGTATAATACGTAAATATATATATACGTTGTCAACATGTATCCGATTTAAATGAAAACGATTGAGGACACTATATAAATGATATATATATATATATAATGCGTTTTTTTTTAATATACAAAACATTACACAATGGATGCTAAACTCACCGTGAGAAAAACGTAACGTATATATGCATAATGTGCGTATTGATGGACCATTGTAACTATTGTCATGCTGTTTTATTCAAAGCAGATAAAAGAAAAAATAATAACGATTGTACATAAAATAATATAGATATATATCATATATATATATTGTAATGTTTATGTTATATTATTCAAAACAAGGTTTGATTTCGTAGGCACTCTGCACCGTCGGTGTTATACGTATATACACACCCTCCAAATAAATATAAACAATACGCGTGCTCCATCGTCACGTTTATATCAATAATAATATAGGTAGGTACAACAGACACTTACGATTTTCGAAAAAAAAAATATATTAATAATGACAACAAATCGACTTAATTCCTGCGTGCGGTTTTCTGATGTTTTGTTTATTTAAGAAAAATTAATTTTTAAACCCGTTTTTTACTTAAACAGTTATAGTGCGTGTATTTTAAGTTAAAAACAGATTTATATTTTTTTTTAAGCAGTTTTTCGTATAATATCGAATAAGGAAGGAATAATGGTCAGTTGAATATGACTTATTATATTATATTAATATTATAGTATAAATATATAATATAGTATGTTATAAAATATATACTGCTACAGAGTGCAGATTGCTTTAAAGTACCTGTCGTGGCTGGGGATTAATAATACAATAAGTATATTATTGAGTATTCTTTTAGAAATGAACCATTTAAAACATATTTGAACAGTTGTTTTGTATATGTATATACATGTAGGTAGATGTGTAATTAATACGTTTTAAATTACAAGTTTATAAGACCTGTACGGGTGTACATATAAATAAGAGATATATAATGATTCGACATCGTATACCTACGCGAAACTTTTCTCTCGTCCCAGTCTTGTGGCTCTCTTTATGTAGGTCAAAGTTAATATTACTTGCCACTTGGTGGCCGGGGAGAGGGGCATATTTGCTTTTCCGGATTTAAGAAACAAAGCAGTACCGGTTAATTAGTATTCCTTTCGTTATATGTATACCATTTTTTCTGAGTGCTTGGATACTTAAAATAACTACCAATTTTTCTTCTACTCTTTAAAAAAGTTACCCGTTTATCTTTTTCTCGCCACATCCGGATCCAACCCGCGTGTATACCACTTAACTCGTTGCAACTGCGTAGTTGTGAAATATTATTTTAGCAAATATAATAGTTCGCTCAACGAGCGACGCTCATTATATTCACTGATAATGGAGTTTTACGCAATTACAGATATAGTAATGTAGAAATGATTTTCATCATTTTTTTTATATTATTTGAGTTGGAACGTTTTAAAATGTTCAACATTTTTAACATGCTATATCTAATACAGAACTGAAGAAATTAAATACGTTTGTGTATACGGTATATCGCGAATGAAATTCAAATAGACGGACTAAATAATTGTAAAAATATATAATCGCTATAATTATTAAATTATGCAATGGCGCGTGACTATACATAGTAATTGTATACATACTTACGAGTTCCTCATTATAACGACAGCAAAACTTAGGCTACAAATTGTGTATTAGATACACCTAAATGGCTAAATACTAAAATATTAAATCAAAAACAATAATATTATAATACAAGTCTCTACAATTTTACATAAATATGCAATCATTGCAATCCATACATTTTTTATAGACCCACTGCAGTGCATGGGATATATTATATACTCATATGTTTTGGTTTTCTATATGACTATATCGCGTACAAAAATGTTACCTTTCCCGTTTCCTGCCTTTTTTCTAACGGTTATATTTCTTATGGCGAGCACTCACTGCAGAAGCCACAAGGTACATAGTTTGTATAATTGAGGTGCAGAATATTCTATAATTATGCATAACAGTTTTCTTCATCTTACATCAGGTATTCAGGTGTATTGTGCATAACACAAAAAATGTACGTTTAGTATACACAACTACCTACGCACACGATTAGCTTCGTTGGTTTCAATATTAGTTTGAATCGACCCATTACCTTTAAACCTAAAAGTAAGGAAATATTAACTGTGTTGATGATATTTCGGTTTTCATATTATATTAATTTTCTAGCGAATTAAGAGTATTTTTAAACTTATAATAGTTGATTAAAAATTGAGTGAATGAGAATGTGGTAAGAAAAATATATGAGTGCTCCCTTCCAAAGAAAAAAAAATGTTGGCTATTTGCGCTTATGCCACCCAGCATCGCCTTATAATATAATACACCTTATGCATGGTGGTGACTATATAGGTACTGACTTGCAGCAGAAATTGTATACTCAAACATACTATGGCCCACGTTATGTAAATCATATAAATCACCTTCAAATATATACGATGAATAAACTGGTGCGAACAACACCTGCAATCCTAGGGATTTATTGTTTCGGTTAAAAAATTGTCGTCCCAAATCTATGTAAAATCGTTTAGAGATCAAAAAGGCATTCAATGTTTACATGACTAGCGATGAATAATAATAACAATAATAACAATAATATAAAAAATGGGAAGATAAAAAATCTCTAGCATATTTATACAATAGGCGGCTGAGCCACTCTTCGTGCTCCCCTCTTCCTATATAATACGTGCAACGACAATATATATATATATATATATATATATAATATGTGTGTATTATATAAACGCATAGACCACTCGTTTGAAATTGGATTGTTATACGTACAACAATACATTAAAATATACGCGCCTAAGCCCAACAATAATCCACGAATGAAAAGTGGGGTTGTGCCACGTTTTTGAATCAGATATAATTTGTGTGGTATATTATAATACTGTGTATATATTATATAGTTTAAAATCAAATCCTAGCGCAGCCACCGCGTGCATTATATACATAATAATATTATTATTTTGGGTCTCTTGTCCGTTCCTATATATGTATACGACCTGTGTACGATAACAATATATAATATATTATAAATACCACCGCGGTGTGTCCGAGGGTGTAAACGTAAGAGATCACCGAACATTTAAAATTATATTTCAACTCTTTAAGCTGGATATTCTTCGTCGTTTTTTTTTTCTAATTTTAAGTTATAGGTCCCTTTAGGCACCTAGTCATTATTAATAGCGTAGGTACATTTTTCGTAGCGTAGAACATAGAGTTATAATATATACACATACAATTTGGTTAAAATCTTAAAACACAATTTTTTATTTGAATTTACGTAAAAAACACCCTTAAAAATCAAAAATTTAAAAAATATATATAATAAAATTTGGCACATCAGTTCAACAAGACACGCGAAACCGATTTGTAAATGATTCTTTACTTTCACTTAATGATGGTTTCAAATTATTGATTATTTCATTGTATATTTTTTAAAATTTCTATGGCATATTTTATATCATACTTCATCAAAATTAAATGTTATTTTACTGTTTTATATATTGCACATAAATTATAGGCGTTTATATCCTTACTTATTACGATTTATGATGTGATGAATAATTTAATTTTAAAAAAACGTCATATTAGAAGACCATGCGAGTGTTTCGTTAATACACTTAAAATATCAGCTACAGCATGCAGAATAATATGAGATAATACTATAATAGTAATACCATTGAACAATAATGATAATACCCATAGGCCATAATATTATTATAATATAGGTATTAATATATAGTAGTATAATACGCGATATACGATTATAAATATAATAATGAAATTGTTAATATTTTTGTGGCTATAACTTACTATAGGTAGGTATTATATTATTATTCCTTAAACTCCTTTTCGAAAATGTACAAGCATTTTTATATTATACCTACTTATTATTTATTATTTATTTTGTTTCAAAAAACACCAAAGAATTACTCTTAATTTCATAACTGTCGGAAAAATATTTCAGTAATGTAAAATTTCATGACGTCTTACGTCTAACAGGTTGTTTAAACATATATCTGAATACAGAATATTGTATTATATTTAACATACACTACGCACAATCATCTTATATTATAGTTCATTAAAATGTAATATGATGTCTTGGAATAAAAATTAAGTTAATAAAGTTAGCCTATGTTAAAATGTTAAAAACAATTTCTTAGGGCATTTCATCAAATTTCGTAGTATTTTACTGCATTTTTCTTGTTTTTTAGGACATTTATAAATTCACGTCCAAATAATATATCATAATAATACGATACCATTCACGATTGACCGTGTCTAGTGTCTACAGAAGTACTTACACAACATTGAACATACTAAACAAATGTTCGCCACGTTTCATATATTTATTTTGCATTTTTGTAGTAGATAATAGGTATAACATATTATTTTATATCGTAGCCGGTAGGAGAGAGTTTGCAGCAGATGCAGATGGAGTGGACTACTGGAGTCGTCGTACTACGTAGTCACTACAGCGGACCGCGATGACGCGAAAACCCGATCCGCGGCGGTATATGGTTGACCATCATCGTCGCGTACACATAATATAATATAATGTACGCGCTCGTCATACATCATTATATTCCCGGTGGAGTGCTCACGCTGGCCCCGCTACCACCCTTACCACACAACACAGACACACGCACACCCACCACCCCACCGTAACAATATTGTATAGCTGACACAACCGTCGCACGTATATACTTTAGATCTTATACGATATATGATAACAGCGGCATATATATTATTATGGACACACATTATATATTATATTATGGTTTAAACGCGCGTACAGACGGCGGAAATCCCCATCCCTCGCCCCCGAGAGACCGAAATAACGGCGGCGTCCCGAAGCGCAGATAAGGCGCGCGTGAACAATGCGTATAAATACGCGCGCGCGCTTCGGATAATACCGATCGACCGGAAGTAAACGCGCGCGCGCCGCTGCACCCTTTCCGCACCACAGCGATACGGATCGCCGCCGGCCGGCCGATACATATTATTATTATTATTATTGTTACTATTATGTGATCGACATCTCTCCACTATCGTCGTGTATGGACACAAGTGGATGTCATCGGGGTTTTTCCCGATTTCGTCAGTCTGCTGTACCTATATAATACTAGCTGAATATGTGCACTTCGTTGCCCGTTAAATGTACCAACTCTATATGACTCAAACTTTGTTCAATTCGCTATTTAATATTCGGTGTATGGTGTTTAAAATTAATCTTAAGTTTTCCGTTGCCAGAAATAAAAATTTTAATTCGCAGCAGTATATTATCAGGTAGGCAATCTACCTGCGGTAGATCGCGGACCCCTAGTTTGTACGTAAGTGTATGATTTAACTCTAAAGTACCAAAGTTATAATATCAAGTTTGTCGGATTCTACGTTTCTACCTATGGTGGATTAATATAATTAATAGTTGATCTCGTACACTTCGTTTCCCGGCAACCAATAATTATTATTATAATAGCTTCAAAAGCCATGACAACCATTTATAAACAAACATTTCTGTCGGAAATCTCAAAATTACTGTTTGAGCACCTCCCGGGGTTGATCCTCTCCCTTTTTAAATTATCCTATCTTCTTTATATACAAAACATTCCATCGGAAATTTCAAAATAATATATAATTGGTTGCCATTATAATATGGACACACATCGACGGAAATCTCAAAATAATATATATATGGTTGCCATGGTAATAAGGACACACACCGACGGAAATTTCAAAATAATATATAATTGGTTGCCATAGTAATATAGACACACACACACCCACATACATTTATTTTTATATACATAGACTGACAAAAAATAATAATACAAATCAACAAAGGCCATGTCGCCAGGTGTTCACTTAAAAAGCCATAGCTCCGCAACCACTTATCGTACATTGTACAAACTTCACAGAAACCATCTACATATCAATTTTAATATGCCGTGAAATTTTTATCGAAATCTGTTCGGTGAATATTGAGTTATAAAATTTATTCAAAATGTACAATCATTTTTATATATATAGATTATAGATATATAGTTATCTATTATATAGTAAATGGTAGGTAGTAAACTTGGGCAATACCGCGTATGTAACACAGAATAGATGAAATATCATCTATTCTGTGTATGTAATATAGTTATAACTGTTACTAGTTCGATAACAATGAATTTGAGCCCGAGATTTTAATGCCCCAAAAGATCGTAAAAAATTCCGTACAAATTACTAGAAAATCACTTGAAATTTTCAAATAATGGCTATATTTTTTGGATTTTAAAAAGGAAGATACCCAGTTCTAACGTAACTGTATGTCTGTATTAAATGTTTGCAGTTTTTTAAATAAGATATGTTCAATACAAAAAGTGAGTAAAAGAAATGGATGTTAAATTTTATGTCAAAATAAAAAATGAAAAGTTGAAATTGTCAAATTTACGAAAAATGATTCTGACTTCTGAGTGAAGAAGATCTATTGATGCATTACTAATGTTAGTAATACAGTAGGTAGGTTGAATTTTTAAATGTGTTGTATTTATTTTTGTGTCTGAAGAGACTTTTTCTAATAGAAAAAGAGAGTAAACATTTAGTCTTCACACTCGTTTTTCATCGTATACAATTATTATTATATCATTGAATTGAAGTTTAGCATATAATAGCAACATTCATTATACCGGGTGATTCTTTTATCTTATCAATGAACACTCATTATTTCAAAAAGTATAAATGTTTTTAAAAAAAAAATATATTTGAGACAATGATATATCTAGTCTTTAAAAACATTTTTTAAAAATATATAGCTAGTTTTTTTAATATTATTTATCGCTAACATTTTTTAAGTTTCTTACGTTTTTGAATGATAACATACGATTTTAATTTCATATTTCAAAGCAAAATATTTTTGTAAGTATTTCGATACATAAAAATCAAATTTAGGACGAGAATGAGTTTATAAGTATTTAAAGTTAAGATGAGAAGAGTGGAGTGGTACGCTCCTCTAAACATTAAATATATGTATATAAGTTATAACGTATAAACTACTCATCTTAAATTCGATTGTTATGTATCAAAATACTCAGAAAAATATTCTACTTTCGAAGATAAAATTAAAACTCTGCGTTGTAATTCAAAAAAGTGGGAAGTAGATGTCGCTCTGCTGTACAGTGTAAGTGGGTCACTGTAATGGATGGTGCTAAATTTGAATTCAATGATATATTATCATTCCATAAGAAAATGATTTTGAGCGAAAACGGTCAGACAGCCTATGATATTACTAAGTATATTTGATGATATTAAGGTGAATAAAGTAATTTATATATAACCTATTTACGTGGAATCTTATTTTAAATTTTTAATCTTTAGCTATAAAAGTTGAACATTTTATACATTTTTAACAACAAAATGATTATTACATTTTTAATGTGATAATTTTGTTTCAAAATTTGAACTTTAAATGTTTATAAAAAAAAATGATGCCCATGTATTTTTAATATTTTTCAACAGGTATTGTAACAATATATCAGTAGCCTTGCATTAAATTTTCACGCTTTTTACCCAACAAATAAAATTTTATTGATATTGATAGAAAAAAAATGGAGCTATATCTCTCACTTGGCCTTCTATTTTGTTTTAGCTCTAACATAATTAATTTTCAAACTTGAATAACTTTGAGTTCTGATATCGAAAAAATAAAAATTACGTTGCACAGTAAATGCTCTCTTCTTTATAGTAATATACTAATATAGACTAAAGTATATGAATACATGATTAATATTCAATCAAATATTTGACTTTGAACACTTTAATTATTATTATTAGACAATTGAGCCATTTAAAAATACGAGAACATATTATTATAACTTATAAGACATTTACTGAATTATTGTGGTTATAAAATATAAATCGTACATTATTGTGAAAAAATGATATATTCTTGGATGTTTCCCATCGATAACGACTTTTTCACGAGTTAAAGCTTCTATGTTTATACTACAATATTTGAAGCAAACCATTTAAAAAATTTAAAAAAAATTTCAAGTTTCATAACAAAATATAATAAAAAATTAATAGTAAATAAAAAATAATTAAATATGTTGAAGATATAAAAAACGCACGTATTGTTTTCCCAAGCGGTCACCCATCCAAGTACTAACTACGACCTATGATGCGTAACTTCAATGATCGGACGATAACTGGTATATTCAACGTGGTATGATCGTTGGCGAAGGCATCTGTATATTTGAGCGTATGTAATCTGTAAATATTAGGTACTTAAGTGTGCTATTCTGCATTTCTGCCTAACTAAGACCTGCCTAACTATGATTATACGAATAATTAAAAATAATATAAAAACATGTTCAAAGTTTCAAACACTAAGTCCAAATTGTTCAAATACTAGTCCAAAGTGTTTTATCACTAGGTTGTGGATAGTTCCCCCTTTACCTATTTTAAGTTAACTTAGTAGCTAGTATGTTCTAACCGTGGTCATTTTACCGCTCTGATATACTAGATATACGTTCTATAATCGTTCACGACATAATATATGTGACTATGGAAAACAAAAACACATACCTTTATGGTAGTATGGTGTACTGTATTTTTTAATTTCTGCGAATTATTTTTCATGCATGAGTGTTTATAATAAACCCGATAAATAGTCGGTAAATATATAACAAAATTACCATGAAGACTGTAGATTTACCATAGGGCGTGAGTTTATTTTTAGTGACTGAAGTGTAGTTGATGACTGAAAAAATTGTATTCACCTCTGGGTTACATACTTTAGATGTTTGTGATAAAGAGTTTTATGAAAAATTTAATATTCATGAACTCCAAAAATATTTTGTACTTTGCTCGTATTAACTGCTACACCTGAATGATGTTTTTCAAGTTTTTATTAAGTATTAAGTCTTACCTGATAACTAGTATGACAGAAGTAAATATTTTATCAATTTTCCTATCTAATGTTCAATAATAACTATAAATTAAGTAGTAATTATTATATTGTATTAGTTCTGTGATAGTGTGATTAGAACCGACCGGTTTTACAATCATAGTTTAAACTTTAAACCTCGGTTACGCTAACCCAATGATTTTACCGGTCGAATTCCGCGGTTT
This sequence comes from Acyrthosiphon pisum, assembly GCF_005508785.2. Lineage (NCBI taxonomy): Eukaryota > Metazoa > Arthropoda > Insecta > Hemiptera > Aphididae > Acyrthosiphon > Acyrthosiphon pisum. Next base: position 82,943,595 of record NC_042494.1, read on the forward strand.
AACATTAGTTTAACTATCGTAATGTCGTACTATCGGGCCTTTAAGAAGACGCTACACCCGCGTGTGTTGTTTCTGTCTTACACACGCACGATATACCAAATTGTCGTTCACTATTCTCAATAGTGAGCTGTTAGTTTTGATACTAGAGTGGATCGACCTATTATCAAACTTTTAGGTCAGAACATTATCTGGGTCTTAGCGTGGGCGATATGTTGGCTTTGTTGGCATGTCGCCGGTCAATATAATAATCGTGCATTCATGCCAGATGAGGTTATCGATGAACTGATCAACCAACAAATAGAAAACAGGATTTCCGATTTTGTATTATAAGTTATAAATGTTATAACTATTTATTTTGTTTATCATATTAAACACGGGATTGGCGTTAGTATGAATTTATAATAATAATGCTGTAGGTAGGTACTATACAATTTGTGTTAATTCTTATTTCGCCTTGATCCACACTAACCTATTTTGTATGCCTACCAGGTACCTGGGCTACATATTAATATTATATTTTATACGCAAAATTACATTTTCAAATGGTTAAATATGCGGTACAATTGCAGCTATATATAGGTGCACAATAAACTTTAATCTGTATTAGGTACATATTTATACTATATTACCTCTGCTGTGTAATACAGTTTTATTTAATATTATAATAGCATAGCTGCTTTAATTATACAGAGTGTATCTTATGTCATTGTACGCGGGGTTTTTTAACGATTATGGAACGATGACATGGAATTTCGTTAAAACGAAAAAAGACGTGTTTCTTTATTTTTGACAGGCAATTTTTTTGTAACAATTTCAAAATTTTTAAACACGCAGGTGTACCAATAGCAAAATAAACTTTATTTTTTCAAATGGAAACTACCATATTCTTTAATGGTTTCTTATAAAGCTTTTTTTTCTGAAAATTTTGATAGTCGAATCATCAATTTTGGCTGGCTAGTTTAGTAACTATGGTCCTCTAAAGATTAGTAAAATATGCATTAATACTTTTAATTTAAATAATGGGTATAGGTTTAATTAACGTGCGCCAAACAATTTTTTCTTATAACTTTTGATACACTTCAATAGTTGAATCTGTAATCTAATGTGCCACTCAAAAAAAAATAATAATAATAGTAAAATCATAAACAAAATTGTTGGTAAACATAGTTCATTATTTTTATTTCAACATATGATCATACAAATTAATATTATTATTTTAATTTAATATTATAATCGTAATTAATTACTTTACATTTTTCTCATCACAGTTGATTTTCTTACAATATCATAAATTTGGATTGGTTAAGTCCTCCACATAGAGGACTTGAAGCAAAAAATATTTGACGAGTGCCGTAAATTAACAAGTGATAATTTTCAAAATATTTGTCAGGAATTTGAAGACCGATTATAGGTATTACTGCCAAGAAGTAAATGGAATGCATTTTGAACATTTAATTTGAATAATTTTTTTTAATAAACACTAAATTTACAAAAATATTTGTTTTAAATTTATTGGAGTTCCAACGTTAATTAATCATATTTGAAATTAATAATATTTACATACATAGTCAACATCCATAGGTATAGTACTTGTTCTTAAATCTGAGTTAGTTAAAATAATAATATTAATTTTTATGATCGTATGTTGAAATAAAAATAATGAACTATGTTTACCAACAATTTTGTTTATGATTTTATTATTATTATTTTTTTTTTTTTTGAGGACATATTAGATTACAGATTCAACTATTGAAGTGTATCAAAAGGTAGTTATAAGAAAAAATTGTTTGACACACGTTAATTAAACCTATACCCATTATTTCAATCAAAAGTATTAGGTAATGCATAATATGCATTGCATATTTTACTAATCTTTAGAGGACCATAGTTACTAAACTAGCCAGCCAAAATTGATGATTCCACTATCAAAATTTTCAGAAAAAAAAGCTTTATAAGAATCCATTAAAAATATAGTAGTTGCCATTTGAAAAAATAAAGTTTATTTTGCTATTGGTACACCTGCGTGTTTAAAAATTTTGAAATTGTTACAAAAAAATTGCCTGTCAAAAATAAAGAAATCACGTCTTTTTTCGTTTTAACGAAAATTCCATGTCATCGTTAAAAAAAATTCGCTTCTTTTAGCGAATTGGATCAATATGGTACTTTAGAAAGCGACATCTGCTTTGTTTTTTTAAATTATTGTTTTCAATAAAATACCTACATATATATTAATTTGGGTTAATACC
>NC_042494.1:82946047-82973449 GCF_005508785.2 Acyrthosiphon pisum
ATCTGTTTTAAGAACAAATTAAGGACCTTGTATTGCATTTTCAAGATTTTTACTTACCTACAAATAAAATATAGCTACATACGTAAATGGAAAAAAAATTAAAATAAGTTAACAATTTATTACAAATATATAATTATGTTATAAATATAGCTCAAATGAGATCCAAAATATTTTTAAAATAGTATTTTCTCTTGAAAAAGCAATAGCAAGTATTTGGTATAAAATTAAAGTCTCTACGACGGTACTATGTTGTTGTGAGATATTACCGTCAATCGTATAAGTTTTCTAAAAGCACATTCATGATATCCTTACCTATATAGTTGTCTTCGTAATTTCACATTCAATACTGTTGTTTCTCGTTCTATAGTTATTTTAAAACTTAAATTAATTTTAACTGTCTTAAAAATGCATTTTATAAAAAAAAATAAACACACATTATTGAACTATTATTTATAATTTGTATAAAGTGACACTAAAATAACTTTTTTTAAAAAAAATTGGAAAATAATTCGTATGAAATTAAAACTGTACTGACGAAGAAAATTCGCAATCGGAGGAACGTATAAACAATACATATTTAGCATACATCTCCTGGACAACGAAAAAAACTCTTATGAGTTTTGATTTTTTGAAGCCGGACCACGTTATTTCCAAAGAGAATATAATACGTACATAATTCATACGTAGTTTTGGCTCCATTTATACATTGCTCACACTTTTTAATTTTCGTTTTTTTATCATGTATTATGTATTTATGTATACTTCTTAGTAATAAGCCAAAATAACGGCGAAAATCGTGATACGACAAAAGACGTAGACTAGCAGTTTTAAGATTATAATAATATCAAGTAATATATAACAATCCAAGTATAGGTATATCGGCTCAGTCTTATTAGAGCACACGAAAAAAAATAACAATTTCTTTTATAGTTGAAAATAATATTGTTAAATCAACTAAATGTATTATTATAATTAAAACTATTGTGTATCTGTTAAAATAACTTTTCTAACATTGTTATATTATTACAGCATTGGTAAACAATATTATTTTTGAAACAACTATATTTATGATAATGATAACCAATGTATATCAGTTGGGATAATTATTATTTCCTTGATTATTGATAAACCGTGTTTGCGTTAAACCAACTTATATTATGGTTGATTTAACAAAGATCATAGTTAAAATATTTTAACTATTTAATTTTGTGAAATCAACATAAAAATAAAGATAGAAAATCAGTGGCGTAAACTGGGTGGTGCAAATGCAGCACTTGCACCACCAGAATATCATTAAAACATATAATATACATATTATATACAGGTACAAAATAGTTAGTTTTGTGCATGTATTAGACATAATCATTTAAATTATTATCCTATCTATATTCTAAAATACCATTAATATTGTTTACACGAGGCTGTAAAAGATATGATTAAAACAGGAAGCATTATAAACAATAAGTCATGGCAAATCTGCGCCTATGCAGATGATTTAGTACCTAATAATGGCAAGAAACGAGAATGCCATGCGAGAGGCCTACCATGATATTGAATATAAAGGACAAACGATGGGTTTAAAAATTAACGAAGAGAAGACCAAGTACGTGAGACTATCCGCTGCGAAGGCGCACCGCAAGGTGCAGAACATCACAATCGGTCAATATAATTTTGAGGGTGTAAAAGAGTTCGTGTATCTTGGATCCTCCCTTAATAACAGTATTACAATATGTCGGAGGAGATTAAAAAGAATAATTATGGCTGGCAACCGAGCATACTTTGCGAATATCTAACTTCTCAAATCAAAACTGCTGTCGAAAACTACTAAGATAAGGCTATATAAAACACTTATTCGACTTGTAGTATGCTATGGAGCTGAAACTTGGACATTGTCAAAAGCAGATTCCAACAGGTTAAAGATATTCGAAAGAAAAATAATAAGAAAAATACATGGAGCAGTAAATGAAGAGGGAAGATGTAGGATACGGAACAACAATAAAATAGAGCGGATTTTAGAAGATGAAAACATAGTAAAATGTATAAAGTCAGGCAAGATCAGATGGCTGGGCCATGTGGAAAGAATGGATGAGGAAAAAATACCCAAACGCGTAATGTTGGCAAGAATGGAAGGAACCAGAAGACAAGGACAACCAAGGAGTAGATGCCAGATGGATACCTAAACGAAACAAAGAAAGAACTACAACAGATGGGTATAAGGAACTGGAGAAGTATTGCTAAAGATAAGGAAGAGTGGAGAAGAGTTTATTGTTTTGGAAGCCAAGGGTTACTATGGCCTGTAGCGCTTACGAGTAGTAGTAGTATATTCTAAAATATCGTACAACCACCATAGATAATTAGATTATTGTTTATAGTAACAACTAATAACTAACCACAGAATTCTGTATTTTATTATGGCAGTAAGATTATGTTGTTATTAACATTGTACCGCCAAAATAGTGTGTTATCACTGGATTAATGTTCATTAAGGTCATTTTACAATGACATGTGTTTTTTTTTCTTAATTTAATTTTTTTTTGTGTGTGTACGCGATAAGTATTCAAAATAATGCTTCGATTTTCAACTTCAGTATCTTGTTCGATGGGAAAGTGAATATTGTTGGAGCATTGGGTGCAAGTCATAATTTATAATTCCTAATAGTTTTCAAAAGCGCCGGGAAAAACAACATAAAAATAAACGAAAAACATAATTTTTACGCAAAATCGGTTTTCGACAAAATCAATTTTGGTTTTTGGCGTAACTCTAAAACAAATGAACGTATATACGTGACATTTTCATTGGTTGTTTATATTCGTATTTTCCATACATGACAAAATTTTCAAAATATTTAGATTTGTTTTGAACTGTTTAGGAACATTTTCAGTTTTCAATTTTTTTAGTTTTTTTTTTCTATAAATATCAATACAATTTTATTTTTTGGGTAAAAAAACGTGAACATTTAATACAAGGCTCTTGATAAATTGTTACAATAGCAGTTGAAAAATATTAAAAATACAAAGGCACAGGTTCTGTTTTTTCCATTCAAAACTCTATTATGCGCAAGCTCAAAATATTAGGTGCAAATATAAGTAATCGAGGACCTCTGCCATGTCTATTAAATATTAATTCGTCCAATGTAATTATTGTCTTCAAACCAATCTAGTAAGGGTTCTAATTCGTCTGGTACTTGGTAGGTACTAGGTACCTACCTAAGTATTTATTTCAATCAGGTGACAACGATTACATTTATATCATGAGATATTAATGTAGGTAGTTATCGAGCATTTGATATACAATTCTGAATGCCTAAATCGGGCTAAATGATTATAATCGAAAATCATGCATATTATGTATTTACTATTTTTAATAATTTTTAAGTGATATTGTAATTTGTGACAGAATTCAGGAGCCTTGTATTACATTTTCAAGCTTTTTAACTTAACGAATACAATTTTACTGACATTTATAAAAAAAACAAAACTAAAAAAACTGAATATATATAAAGTATAGGTACCTAATACCTAATATACCTAATATACATAATATATTATTTAATATCTACATTAATTTTAAAAAAGCCTAATAAAAATAAAAAAATCTTTTTCTATAAATGATTCAAAATGAATAAAAATGTATGGTGTACCTATAGAAAATGCTATTATAAACATTCAGTGAAAATCGCATGTATCTACGATAATTTTTTTTAGAGTTAGACCAAAAACTGAAATCCATTTTTCGAAATACTTTGAAATTTGATCTACTCATGCACCTACTAGATTCACATTCCCATCAGAAAAGATACTGAAGTTAAAAATCACACACATATTATTGTAAAATCAATCAATACATTCATTGATCCGCTCAGAATATAAAACTATCATTTTAATAATATTTATTCACAAATCACAACATCCGTAAATGCAATATTGTTCCGTGTTCGCTGTGAAGTAGTGCAAACACACGACTATTGTCTTGCGAACATTCGCTAGGTACCTACGTGATACAAAAAAAAAATTAACTTAACTGCACGTCTGCACAATAATGATAATTAACTATAAAAGTTGAGTTACAAAAATAACATTTTTAATCTATTAAGTTAAAAAGTTTCTAAAGCTGAGCTTTCTAGTAATATTAACGGTTTTTTTTTCAGTCTGGGTTTATTTGTTGCCTGTTACAGAAAAAAATCAGTTTCAATTTTTTTATCAGTTTAAATTTTAAAATATAAGTTTTGTTATAATTGGTTAATACTAATAATAATATGTCAGTTGTTATAATTTAACTTTATTTTGACACAAGGGAATGGAAATGTGCTGCTTCACCAAACATTTAAACTGTTTACTGCGTAGAATAGCAGTCAACTGTCTATGACAATCAAATCAATAGTTAATTATTTAGAAATTAACACGAAACACTGTTTTTAAAAATCAATTTAGTAGTTAAGTACTTAAATAATCTTTGTAACAAAAATTACATTTGGAATATATTTAACTATACAGTATTGGGTCATAAAATACGATAGGTATTTATACCACCTTGTGGTAGTATACCACCTTGTTTAGCCAATCAAAGATAATTATTTTACACAACACTACAAGATGTAGTGTAAACCCCCTTAAGAGTTAAGTGGTTTTATACACTAAGTACTAATGTACAATTTTTAATTGCAATGACAAAATATTAAACAATCTTTTAGGATTACAAGGACATTAGAAAAAACATAAGCTGAAGTCATTAAAAAATAAAAAATATATAAAAACTAACCCTCAATGCCATTCATTGTGTTATTCATTTAATTTTCGATTGTAACTGTTTTAGTTTTTTCATATAATATGATAATATATAAGATTTAAGAACTAATTTTTGTTATTGAAAAAATTAATCTGAGTCTTAATTCTTAGTTATATAATTCATAATAATACTACAAAAAAATAATGTTATTTTTAAAACAATCTAATTTTGAATGTAAATTGTACTTTTCAGTTTTTACATGATGTATGGAAAGACAATAGATTAATAATTTTGATAGCACGAGCGTTAATATCAGCAGACAAGCTTATAAAGTTATAACAGTAGATAAAATAATAGTATTGGGCTGGTAGTAGATTACAAAAATGTAACATGTAAACACAAAAAAATCAATTTGGTATAAATATTGTCTAATTCAAAATACTATATTACGGTCTTTACAAATAATTACGATTAACAAAACAATAGCCAATTAAAATTAACATTTTGGAAGTACGCATTTTTCCTTGACAAAATGTTGCACGTTACTCTATACATTAAAAAGCACAGGGCAGTACAATACATTATAAACATAATTATAAATGTAAACTATTTAAAAATAGTTAAATATTTTATTATAAATCACTATAAAAATATACTTCACTTTCTTTTAAGTACAATCACAAAAAAAAAACAAAACAAAAAAAAAAAAAAAAATATAACAAAATCAATTATATTTGATTATAAACTCGACTAGATGAGTTACGTCAAAAGCATTGGCCCTAAATATTATTGTACTACATAATGTAATACAATTGATAAGGGGGGATCATTAAAAACAATACATTATGAGCATTTTTTATCTTTAACTTGATACAAAAGTTAATCAATCAAAGTAATAGAATATTTTATTTTTATACATAAAGAATAAATAGTTGAATAAATGAATAAAAAAAAAAATTATCTGAATGCAATATCACATACACAATGTCTTTTCAATTAAAATAGGTCTTATTTACTTAAATTTATAATATTTAGACATGCCGTTTTGTCTCAAAATAATTAGCACTAGCAAAAAAACTAAGATCTAACACAGAAAAGTTAAAAGTTTGTATGTATTTATAAATAAGCGTTCAATTATGTTAAATAAATAATAAAATAATTCAATACAATTTAAAAGAGCTATGCCCTAGCAATTTTAAGTATTAATAATAAATAATCACGATAAAAATATTGTAAATATATATGTAAAAAATAAAAATAAAATAATATTACTAAGTTCATTTGATTTGTAGTTACTTATGTTTACTGATCCCTTATAATTTAGCTATGCATATGCCTTAAAATAATACTTGTTGTAATGATTAATAAACAATAATTCAATTTGAGATCAATGTTTTATTTATCACACTTCAGGCGGTCCCATAATAGACGAATGACCAATGGATACAGCCATTTTGGATAACGATAACTTAGGATGTTTAGGACTAGTCTTAGAAAATAAAGAGTTGTTAGTTTCAGCAAACATCTTACGAAAACTGTAAACAGAAGTCAAAATAAATTATATTAAAATATAAAGTTCATCGACTATTGATAAAAAAAATACTAATTATAATATACACTTACAGTTTACGAATACCAGATTCTGGATTTCGTTTCCATGGTGCATCATCAGGTTCTAAAGGTAATGGTCCTTGAACAGGTCCTTCTTCCTGTTCATCGTCGGACCTGAATAAAATAAAAATAAATTTAACTAAAAAATGTATAGTTGAACAATGAATGAACTATCGAGATCTCTGTTTAAATGTCTAAATATTTAATACAACTCTGTCCAGCAAAAATAAAAACTAAAGATCGACAAAATTACACATGACACCTGCCATAGTAGAACCAGTCTTGATCGCAGTGTATCGCGAGAAGTTTCACAGAACAACGTATTTACTCTCTGGGCAGAGTATATTATTTATTATTTTTACATTATCAAATGATACATATTATATAAACGCTAGCATACTTGAAAGAACTTTTTCAGTATTTATATGGTCAATTTAGTCTTGCATATTGAAGTTGTTGTTTTTGTCTTTGAGAAAAATTAATTAATCAATATTCTACCACCATGCATAGTTATGAAATGAAAAAAATTTATCACAGCAATAATTATAAAAGAGCAACTAAAATGAGACAATGTAAGCGTTTTGCTACTTTGAAGTCATTACCTAAGTGGCAAACAAGTGTATGCAAACATGAGTGATAACACTTACCTGATTGGGGATGTTACATCAGATGAAATTTCTGGGGTGATGATTGACACTTGCGTGTCTTCCTTATCGCCCGGAGCGGTGTCAGGATTTTGTCGGTGACTGTCTGTTCTGGTGGTACAGTTTCGTAACAAAATTCTTCGTACCCGCGTTTCTTGGATTTCATCCCTTTCCTGGCTAATGTACAAGTTTACATGCACAAAGTGGTAGATTTGTAGTAAACCAAGCAAATTGAAGTAAGCATATGCGTACCAAGCGTGCAAATGGAAAAATAAAAACGTGCTTATTTAGTAAGGTGAAACTTTTTTTTTATGAATAATTTGATAGGTAGATAATAGGTTAATAAAGAAAAAAAATTGAATTACATGGGTACCAGCAAAATTTTTCAGTTATTTTTCTCAGTATATAACAAATAATTATGATTGTTAAGCGGAATGTTGTGTAAAAGCTGTTCATTGATAAAAAATTTAATTTTACTATTGATTATAAATAGCCAATAGGTAATTGTATTTATAATCAATGCTGTTACTTACGATATTGTCGACTGTTCAACTGGCCTATACTGTAAAAGTTCATCTTCAAGATCATTAACACGAGTTTTTAGTTCATTACGTTCAGTCAAAATATCTTTCAGTTCATTTGTAGTAAACTTTGGTCTATCTGGATCGTCTAAATCATAAATGGCTTTATTTTTCAAATCAGGCAAATCATCCTAAATATAAAAAAACATATAATAACACACATTTATACAAAAATAATTAGTTGAAAATATTAAGAGAGTTTACTAACTCTATATTTTGATAGGTCTTCATTTTCTTTTTGAGCTACACCAAACCTTTGTCTAAGTGATATAAATTCTTTTTGTTGTTTTTGAAGTTGGGAAAGAATATCTGCCCTCTCTTCAACTAAACCACGACATTGTAGTTGTGCAAAGCGATGCTTACGTCGCAAGTCTTTTAAAGTAGTTTGCAACCTATCCATTTGAACGTTCAACTATAGAGGTATGATTGTTGCACAAAATTAATAAATTTACAATGGAAAATTATCACAGTGTCAACTTACTGAATCAACTTCATTACTCTTCGAATATAATTGATGTTCATAGCTTCTAATACTATCACGCATTTGATCTACAGTATGGCGTAGACGTTGAAGAGCAACAGTATCAACATCTGGACTTAAAACTTGTGCTAAAAGTTAACAACCAGTTAATAATGTGACATGAAATTATAAATTTTCTTACAAAATCATACATTTTGAATCAACAATCTTATCCTTTTCAGCAGCTTGCAAAGACTCTGTCAATTTACGGTTATCATCTTGAAGTCTAGAAACAGTAGTCAACAACTCGTTATAGTCTTCACGCCACTTATCTTCGATTTGTTCCATCTCCTACAATATAGTAGTCATATGGTAGTAGAAAAACACAATCAGTAACATATGTTTTGTGTGGGTTAGAATGTAATACATTATTTTACATTAATTTACCTTCTCATACTTGATTCTATCTTCAGTCCGTTCCTGTTTGTCCATTTCCAGTTGTTGTATCGTCGCTCGTAGGTCATCCACGGTGGTGTTCTCTCGTTCATTCTTCATAGCCAATATTTCCATCTGCTCTAGGGCGGATACCACTTTGGGCATTAGTCCTGTTATGGCATCTGTGCCATACGCGTCTATGATAGACTCGAACTCTCGTCCGATGTCTTGTGCCATATCGTAGACGTCGACGACAGACAGTGAACACTTGTAGTTATCCATTTTTGAAGTACCGAAAACGTGCAATAGCATTGGCGATTGGCAGAACTATGACTGACTGAGTGAATCACGGGACACGGACGGTGGTGCTTACGGTCTCTATTTCGGTTCGGACAAACCCGCAATCCGTAAGCAATAAAAACGATTCGGAAATAGACGCAGGCGACGTTCGGACGCGAGATCAAACGAATCGGGTATTGGGTATCGACTTTTTATTACTCGGCGTCTATAATCAATGGACCTGTTGACCTTTAAGTCCCAAAAATCTGATAACGGCGACTCTCGAAAACAGACAACAGTCCAGCGACCAGCTGAAGCAGTCTGCTTGAGCCAGCTAATACGTGAATCCGTTCCAATTATAGCCCACCTATCTCGAGCTTCCAGTTCGGCTTCGGACGATTGTCGATTATCATTTATCAATTATCAATTATCATTTATCTCGTCCGTTTATTATTGTTGTTATTATTCCGGTGGGGACGAATATTCAGAAAAATTCCCAATACATTCGGGAATGACCTGGTTCAAACATAACCTCAAAAATACGGTTAGCACCGGTTTCCGTACTCCTTGGCCGTTTCCCGGATGTGGTTGGTGGCACTGCGTGCGGCAACAACCACAAGACGCTTTCGTGTACCCCCCACCCGTTCCGCATTCCAAAATACTTATCGGGTAGGGCCGTAGTGGGTAGTGGGTAGTGTTCCACCATCGTTCATTTCGTTTGCAATCATCGTTCATCTTGGTTCGGTGGTTGTCGCGTCACCCGCACATTCACTTTCGTCAAGGCTTTTTTTTTTCATCCTCTTCGATCTTCCAAGTCGTCAAATATGGTGAGTATTTATTTGATGGTACTTTTCATTCGAGTACTTTGCCGTCGTTTTCTGGTCTGGTTGACCACGGAAATGTCATTTTTTCGTTTTCGCCATTAGGTTTGCGAGTCATGCATTCGGAGGCCGAAACACTCGTCGTTCGACGGATTTACATTTGCCCCGGTATTCATACGGGCGAGTGTTTCGGCTACTTGTTAGTGGTTTCCACGTCTTTTTAAGCCCGTTTCACATGGACGCGTTTCATACGCAACATATCGTACGCGTGCGTTTCAGTTTACATCGATCAAGTTTATACGGGCCATCGATGTAGTGGTGCGAATGAATTTAACCGATGTAAATAAAAACGCACAAGTACGGTAGGTCGCGTATGATTCGCGTCCATGTGAAACTGCTCTTAAGCTATCTTGTTGACGAAATTAAAGTTAGGGACCGCGTCTTTCGTATGCGTTTTATTCAAATGTTTGACAGTACAATTAGTCCTATTATAGATTCTCTTGTAGATTTAAGCAGAATCGACCGGTCATAACCCACGAACTGATTGAATAGTTTCATACATTATCCGTGTGTGATTACACGTGTCAGATACTAGATTTGTATCACATTTCATAATCACCGGTCAACCTACCAGATAATCTTTGTCTAATATAAGTAAGCCGCGTGCTCCCAGATGTTTTTCTTAATACTAATATACTATATTGAATTCCACGTGCTTAAAAATCTTCTCATTACAATCCTAGACTGTTTTAATAATGTGGTACGCTGGTTTTAGTTTTAAACTATGTATCTGTATTTGTTTAATTTTAGCCAGTGATGATTTAGTTAAAAAATGTTTACAGTTAGATTAACTGAATATAATGATGTCACTTTACTAGGGCGGTCTGAGGCTATTTTTTTCACATTGTGATACTAATGATATTGTGTGTTATGACACCTAGTGCAGTATATCTAATTCGTTGAATATGGCCGTGAACGAGGCTTAATTGTGGTTTTTAACTATATGCCCACTTATTATTCTTCCTAAAAGGAGTAATTTCAGTTGGACTAAACCTTGCCATGTGTTTTTAATTTTTATTAATTAAGTCTTGTATTTTACAGTCTCATCGTAAATTTAGTGCTCCTCGGCATGGTTCTATGGGTTTCTACCCAAAGAAGCGCGCACGTCGTCATCGTGGTAGAGTAAAGTCTTTCCCCAAAGATGATCCCAGCAAGCCAATTCATTTAACCGCTTTCATTGCATACAAAGCTGGTATGACCCATGTTGTTCGTGAAGCCGACCGTCCGGGATCAAGTAAGTTTTTTTTTTTTATTAATTAGAGACCTATTTTTTTTAAACTAATGTTGTATTTATGTTTTTTAAGAACTCAACAAGAAGGAAATTGTGGAGCCAGTCACCATTTTGGAAGCTCCTCCCATGATTATTGTTGGTGTTGTAGGTTATGTTGAAACTCCATATGGTCTTAAACCTTTAAAGACTGTGTTCGCTGAACATTTGTCTGAAGATTGCCGTCGTCGTTTTTACAAGAACTGGTATGTTACATACGATTTATATTTCTTCAATTTTAGCCAGTGATGATTTAGTTAAAAATGTTTACAGTTAGATTCACTGAACATAATGATGTCACTTTACTAGGGCGGTCTGAGGCTATTTTTTATATTCAGATTAACAGTTTATTGTTTCTGTGTAAATAATTAATCATTTATCTCTCCTCTCCGCTAGCGGATGAGAGCTATACTTATTGCTAATGTTTTCAAATTATTTGAAAGACGGCAAGAAGAGTTAGTTGTGCCTCCAATCTAGACTTAGTCTATGATGAGGCCGCTCTTCATTTATGTGTCCTACCTTCAGGTACAAATCAAAGAAGAAGGCTTTTGTCAAGTACTCTAGGAAGTGGCAAGATGAAAACGGAAAAAGACAAATTGCCAAAGACCTTGGTAAAATTGCCAAATACTCTAAAGTTATCCGCGTCGTTGCTCACACACAGGTAATTGGTCGTAATTAGTTTTTTTCTTTTTTTTACCGATGATGAATAAAATTATTACAGTTAGACCCTGATTTTAATTGATGTGAACCCCTAGGGCGGTCTGAGGTTAAAATTATATCTATCTAATATGTACTTGTTGTTTGTATTGTTTTTTTATTAACGAATTTGTGTAAATAGATGAAGTTGTTGAAGAAACGTCAAAAGAAAGCTCATATCATGGAGATCCAAGTTAATGGAGGTACTGTTGCTGAAAAGGTACAATGGGCTAAGGAACATTTTGAAAAGCCAGTACCTGTATCTCATGTATTTGCTCCAGATGAGATGATCGATTGTATCGGTGTCACCAAGGGTCGTGGATACAAAGGTAAAACATTTTATTTATATTATTTTATCAAAATGTCTAATATACATTTTAAATTGTTAAGGTGTTACATCCCGTTGGCATACAAAGAAATTGCCCCGTAAGACACACAAAGGTCTTCGTAAGGTTGCTTGCATCGGAGCATGGCATCCTAGTCGTGTCCAGTTCACTGTTGCACGTGCTGGTCAAAAGGGTTACCATCATCGTACTGAAATCAATAAGAAGATATACCGTATTGGACTTGGAATTCATACCAAGGATGGCAAGGTAAAATATAGTTTGTTTGTTTTTATGAATTTCATAAGCAATTCTATTGATGGATTATCTTTGGTAATCAAATGGTGAAAGTGTTGATAAAATTGCAACGTATATACCGTTAACATCATAAAGTAATTTAGCCCTCCTAACTCTCGAGTATGGATTGAGGCTGAAGTTGGGCATTATTCCGTAACGTGCAAGAGCCCATCGGGCAGTGACTTGCTAGTAGACCATGCCTGGCACATTTCCTTATACTTAAAATTGTTATGTCTTGGATTGAATGATGATAATACATGATGTTTGCATTCTTGAGATTTCTGAAGATACCACCATGCTGCCTTCCTACTGACAATCCAAGGCTTAAAAATTTCATAGTACTTTTTATTTATGTGTCTTACTGATGAAATAGTTAAACTATTTGGATAGGATAAGGATCTTGCAATCAAGATGTATGGGCTATCACATCAAAAATAAAATTAATCCACTAAACCTTGTGTTTAGAAAGGTGTTAAAGGTTGGCATTATTCCGTAACGTGTAAGAGTCCATCGGGCAGTGACTTACTAGTAGACCATGCCTAGCACATTAGATTTTTTTAAATTGTCTTGTATTGAATGATGATAACACATGATGTTTGCATTCTTGAAATTTATGAAGATACCACCATGCTGCCTTCCTACTGACATATCAAGACTTAATACATATTTATTTATATTTTACTTAGAATGGTGGAGTAGTTTTACTATTCTGATAGAACAAGGGTCTTAACTTTTATTTAGACGTATAGGCTATCACATCATAAATTAATTTAACCCTCCAAGCCTGGTGTTTGGACGCGTGTTAAAGGTTGGCATTATTCCGTAACGTGTGAGAGTCCATCGGGCAGTGACTTACTAGTAGACCATGCCTAGCACATTCATAAAACTTAATAAGTTTTATTCTGTATGATCTGTTGTTTTATAGTTTTTAATTCTAGATATTAACATATTATAACTACGTCAATATTCTAATACTCGATTTCCTTTTGTGTAGGTTATCAAAAACAATGCATCAACTGAGTATGATTTGACCGAGAAGACCATCACCCCCATGGGAGGTTTTCCTCATTATGGTGAAGTTAACAATGATTTCTTGATGATCAAAGGATGTTGTGTTGGCCCCAAGAAGCGAGTTATCACTCTTCGTAAAGTAAGTTTTTTTTTTGCAAATTATTTTTGAACTTGAAAAAACCTGTGATGAACAACCAGAGCCAATCCTATGAATGTCGGTGAACTAAATGCTTTATCCCTATATCTGAGGTTTTTTCATAACAAATAAAATTATTAGATATGTTTTTTGAGTTATAGTTTGTTCTAACAAAACATAGTTAAACTCATTAAAACCTGTCATTATTGTGCAGATAAGAAATATTTAAAAAGTTATTTATATTTATAATCTAATACGGTGTTGTGTGTGACAACCAATGAACACTTCTAATAGGTTATACAATTATTGCACAGTTATTAAATGTTTGACTAAAAATATTATTATAACATAATTATATTATTTGTGATATTACAATTTGTAATTGCCTTCATGAAAACATTATAATTTATGTTTAACTAAACAACCTTTATTACTAAAGACCGAATTTGTACTCTCTTAAATACCCAATATATGATGCTAATATTCTCTAAAAAAAAAACCTTCAAATATCTTCATTATATTCTCTCAAAAATGACATAGAACATTATATACTTTAATATGCATTAAAAAAAAAAATGTCAGTATTATTTTAAAGTAAAATATTAATTAGGTATTTGCGTATTAAACCTAATGGAATTCTATTGAACTTTAGTAAGAGTAGGAAATAGGAATATATTTTAAATATAACAGTAAATTATTAAATTTTTACAAACAAAATTTGGATATTTAAAGATTTGATCGGTAAATATACATGTATAAACCTTGGTAACACTGCGTGTTTTCTTTAAAAAAAGATAATGAATTGTAATTAATGTTAAAAAAAAAAATTCCTGTTTACTGTAATATTAAAATTAAATACGATTTTTTTTCTCAAAATTTGTGAAATATTCCAAAATATGCTAAATGGGGGTTAAATATTCTGAAATATGGCAAAAAAAAATATATTTTCTACGCATTCAGAATTTAATAAATCTTCCACGTGGTTTGCTAAAATGAAACTTAACTAATCTGTTTACTAGATCTGTAATCTGAATAATTTTTAAACTTGCAGAACTGTGTGTGTTAATAATGCAGTAGTGTCAGTAATCTGTTCGCAATTTTTTTTTCAATTGCCAGGATTTTCTTTTAACTATTGACCTGTGACGAGTATTTAATAGAGCCAATATTAATGAATGCCCCATGTATTTATTTTATTGCATTGATAGGACCGAGGTCTTTTTAAGGATAGCAATTTCTAAACTAAGATAATAATCAAAATATGACCAATGATGCATAACAACACAGAGCCATTATTCATGAAATGTTAAATGATTGTTTATGTTTAACGCATTGATAGGACTGAGGTCATGCTTTGTGAAATTATTTTTTTAAATACTGTCGTTATATCATTATAATATCTACCTAACATCCTGACAAATATTTTTTATTTATAGTCCTTGTTGGTACACACTAAACGTGCTGCTTTGGAAAGTATCAACTTGAAATTCATCGATACCTCATCCAAATTTGGTCATGGACGTTTCCAGACTGTTGCCGACAAGGCAGCTTTCATGGGTCCATTGAAGAAGGACAGAATTCGAGAAGAAGAGAAAGCCACAGCGGCTGCAAAATGATTGTACAATTTCAATATTTGACAATTTATAATAAAAACCAAAAAAAATCAAACTAGTTTATTTAATGTAATTTTCCAATCCCAAAAATTTAGTTTTGAGCTGAGATATCAAATCATGAGTTGTTGTGTTAGAACTATAATAATAATATTAAAATTATAACATTAGTAAATATAAAAGTAATAAGATTGTTAGATAAGTTTTTTTTTTTTACCAAACAGCTGTTTTGTTGTGTATGGACGCGAATATTCAATTTCCAAGCGCCACTCATCATTGATATCTAAAGTACCTTGCACTTGTTTGAGTAAATTATTTGTGAAGTACAAGTGATGGAGAGAACAATTATTAAATGATACATATTGCTATTTTAGTATTTTATGACATTATTATCATGACAAATAAGATTGGTGTATCATCACAGTTGTACTAATTTTGCTGCGCCGTAAATATGCATCTCCAACCTATTTTCTTAGTTCTCCTCTTCTCATTTGTTGATTTTGTTCTATATCTTTGGCAGCCAATAGTAAGTTGAGAACAATGATAAAGAGTGGAGGATACGTATCTATTTTGTCATGAATATAATGATGTTATGTGGTTTCAGTCTAACAAATAAAAGTTTTTTAATCTCTTTAAACTTATGAACGAACAGCAAAACTAGTGAGGTGCAGTGAATAAGTTTCTTAAGTTTTATATACAAATTCCTGTACTTGGTAAATATTAATAGAATATTGTTATACTCCGTTAATGTTTAGATGGAATCTTCCAGCAGCCGTAAGTATGCTAGGGGTATAAATTGTAAAGTTGACTGGTTGGTGGTTTCAAACTGGTGCTACCCAACCATGTCCCACATTCATAATAACAGATATAACTGCAGTAGCTAATCGGCACCTAAACTATTATTTAATAGTATGTAAATACTAATAAGTGTCTTAATTTAAAATAAACTTGATTTTGGTAAATATAAGAGTAATAATTAATTCTGTATGGCCGTATTTGAGTAGTTTATATCTGGGCAGTGGGCACCCCAGTTAATTAGTGTTTACCTATTTGTTTTATAGATCAAAGTTACACCTAACTTTGCCGACGAATATTCCGTTGATTATGGATTTATTCCCATTGAATACAAACCTAACGAATACCGGTTATCGTACATTAGGGATTTTGGTACACCCAGCATCATCAACGTAGACCGAGCTTGTCTACAGCAGATAATATTAAATTTATATATTATAATATTTCGTCATGCATTTTATTATCTATCACCGAACGTGTCAAAATAAAAACGATCCAGAACAGAGATAATAACCACTCGTCGGCGCACGCACGTTGTATTATCAACCTCCACCGGTGGTTACGATATTAAGCCACATATTAACCACTGTATAATGAGTGTTATCAATCTGTTACTTTTTTACTTGTTATTTTATGCAAACCCATTGGTACAACATTGAACATTATATATATCTATATATTCGTCGTTTAGCTGTAGCCTCACTAGCCTGTAATAGCTGGCTGCTGATTTCCGACGGTTTTTTTTACACTTCTCAGTGTACTGTCCAAAAGATCGGAATTAAGAACCGGAAGACTTACCCGGTTGCTTTCAATTTTTCCATTGCGCCATTGAAGTCTTCTCGAAACCGATGTGATCATTCGCAGACCATCGTCGATAATGCCAGCCGCCGAACTTTACAGAGAAGGTTAGTTTCCGGTGACATTCGTCTTTTGCCGAATTTGTTATTATGTTTTTCAATTTTTCTCAACGAATAATCGCTGAACGAGCAAACATCCTTTGGGTTTCTTTTTTAAATTTTATTAATAGTCAATTAGTGTCATCTTTATTTTGATAACATACTACCTACCTAAGGATATCGAATTTAATCAATAAACCTGTACGAGTTTCATTTATATTTGATGTACGTTTGATGAGCATTTGTAGATTGTAATGAGTGGGAGTGTCTGCTCACATGTACTCTTAACACTATTGATTTTATTGTACAATTAAGTAAAACATCAAATTTTTTGAATTTCACTCCCTCTTAAATATTAAAAACTTGGCATTTTTCAATATTTTTTTTTAATAAGTGAGTAAATTATTTTAATAATATTAAGTTCTTTAGGTAATAGGTACCTATCATAATATAAATATATTAAAACTATTCAATAGGTCCTTGTGATGCTTCATTTTTTATTTATTTCCTGTCAAATCAAAAACAATTTCATACTTTTTTTTATTTTTGTAAATTTTCCATTTTTAAAAAGGATCATTAATTAGTGCAGTTTTCAGTGGCGTAATGAAGCTGCTCTCCTCTCCTGCAAGTGCATCCAATTTGGGAGGGGGCACAGTACTTATATTATGACATAAAAAAAAAAACTGAAACATTGTTTTTTTGTATGCATAGTGAAACAATGTTTCAAATACATTTGTTATTAGTAAAACAATGATTTTATAGATTTTATTAGCTTCTAAAGAAGTCTTTCTAGCATCACTATTTAATAGTTTAATTTTTGTGTTTAAGGGGGGAGGGGGGAGTTGGCCTTCACCTCTTATAATCAGGAGCAGTCTGCCAGTGATGGTTATACTAAACAAGAGGCGGAAAAATTTTTTTAAAACACCAAAACTTAATGTAATGGTACTTAAATACACCTAATGCCCTTCACTGTCAACTGTATAAGTTAAGCAAATAAAGTGTAGGTATTCAAAGCATGTTTAAAGTAATTTTCAATGTTAAGGTGGCTGGGGTGTGATTCATTTTTGGTCGAATACATAGCTCATGAATTCAATCATTACACCCAATGTAATGTTCTGATATTAATTTTGAAAGCAGATTTGAATTCGTCATTAAATTATTTATGCTTTGACAATTTCATTTTTCTGATTTTAATTTTTTTAACTTAGAAATGTACTAACAAAAATAGTTAAAATAGATCATATTCATAATTCAAATTTAAATACATTGATATAGAATATGAAAAATGTACGAGAGTTAAAGCATAGTAAATTTAGAGGAGAATTCAAATCTGCTCTCAAAATTTAAATTTGGACATCCTACTGAGCATAGCGATTGAAGTCACTGGCAGTATTTTTTGAAAAAAAATGTTGGTAATTGTATAAAGTAATATGTAGTAACATGTGCATGTGCGTAGGTAAAATGACAGACATACATATCCAGTTACTATGATGCCCCTACACAACGTGATCGGTACTACAAATTATACACACTAATGTTCATTTACTTTTACCACATTCACAAGACCCATACAAACTGAAATATAAAATGCCTAGTTTTTACTCCTTAAAATGGATTACACTCCAGCCCCCTTAAGTACCTAAAACGTATAAGAAGAAAAATGTAAATAATTGTACATCTAATTGAAGTAGGTAAAATATTGAACTATGAAAGTATAAAATTATTCATATTAGTATTTAGTTGGATAATAACTCATATCTCGGTAGTGAAATAAATATATTTTTTTAACCCTTATTTTTTTAAATATTCGACCTCTAAATATTTTTTTTCATTAAGTTTATGTAGACTTAAATAAATGTGACAGAAAAAAGTCTCTCGGTGGCGACACATTTTTTTTATATCGATAAATAAAATTATGGTCGCTATACCAACACCATCTATGTCAGCTTCTAGTGAGTTACCTGATGTGTTTAGGAGATACTTAATTAGATGGTACATTTAATTTATGATGAGATACCTTTGTTTTCTAAAGAAGTTATTCATAGTTATGATTTTAATAGATTCAATACATTGTATAACATATTCATGATTTTATAATAATAAATTCTTAACAGGTTTTTAGAAGAAAAAAATGTATATTAAATTATTAATATGCAATAGATACTTAAATACCAATGAATAATAATGTTTATAAATTGTTAGTATATTTCATTTTCATAGGTACAAAAATTAGTAAATATTATAATTTTTGTTACTATCATGATTATTGGACAATGATTACATACATAATTTATACTGATTTTTTTGTATCTGACTCAAACTCTCCCCGCTATATGTTCTAAATTATTATTTATCACAATATTATACTATTGTTGATATTTCATGTATGTTATAAAATTATCAATTCAAATTAACTATGTTAAAATACAAAATTATCAACTAATACCAAAAAAGATAAGATAGAATAATTATGTTTGCATGAATAATTAATGGTTATAAATTAAAATAATATTAAATATCAATAAATTAATTATAATTCTTGTAATGAGATGTTGTAGATACATGACTTGCCCAACACTAAAATTACTTACAATAAGATGCTTGCTTAGTATTTTAAAAAATTATAAAAATAATATTTAAATAAATTTAACTTCAAGGATTCATAGTATAGTAATATTTTGTCTGTTATTGATAATTAAGGAATGTCTGGAGATTCCGAAAAGCACAAACAACAACAACATCTTTCATTGTTGAAAGATGAATATGTCAAGCTTCAAGCTTATTGCAATGATTTGGAAAAAAAACATGCCACATTAGCAGCAACATATGGCGATTGTAATGACAAAAGTTTTGTCTCGAGGCTCTTGAAAACAGTAACAACATTGTATAACAACCCCCTTTACAGGTAAAATTTAAAAAATAAAATTTATTTTTTACATATGACTGCTAATTTATGTTTTCAGTGATTTAAATATAACATTGGCTAATGGCGATGTTCCAGCTCATAAGTTTGTTTTATCATCACGAAGTGATAAATGGGGAGTACCTGATTTAACTGAAGTTATTTACTTAGGTAAATAATTATTGTTTAAAATACATGGTATATTTTAACAATTATTTCTGATTATATTATATACATTTATAATACATTGTTATCATAATTTAGATTGGACCGCATTGCCCTTAGATGTTGGAAAAGCACTACTAAAATGGATTTACACAGATCAAGTAGATTTCTCTAAAGGTGATAGTTTCATCTTAAGCTTGATGAAAACAGCAGATACATTTGTTTTAGATGATTTAGTTAATAAGTAAGTAATGTACCTATTGTAAAATTATAAACTGATATTTATGATTTTCTTTAAAAAGTATATTAAATACATAATTTTAGGATACAAATCACCATTTACTGATAACAAACTAATCTTCATTTTGATTATCTTTAGAAATCTAGTTCACCATATTCACTCCTTAGATCTTATATTATGGATCGAACCATGTCCCGATAACTTGAAGCACATAAAAGGAGGTCGCACCCTCATATGTTGGCTCCGTCTTACGCACGTACGGCATAGCAAAAACGTTTTGGCGTGGGAAAGAACCGAGAAGGCTACAGTCATAACTAAGAAGCTAAATTTTCACCACTTATAAAGGAGAACTTTGGCTGTGCAATATCGTTTTTCTTTTTTATATATCACTTATACAAAAAAAAGTTATCATTGTTTCAAAATCCATTATTATGTGTCTTTCAACCTTTAAAAACTTTTTTTTTAAATTCCGATAATGAAAAAATAAAAACAATATAACATAACCAAAGTTCTCTTTATTATGTGGTGAAAATTTTGTTTCTTAGCATACTGTAGCGTTCTTGGTTCCTTCAACGAGTACATGCAATTTATAGGATGTAATTAAAACGCATTTATTCATACTTAAAGTAAGTCCTGAACGGTCCACCTAAGCAGAAAATAAAACCGCAGAATCAGTTGGTCACTAAATCTTAAAAAATGTTTTAATTTAATCAGCGAAAAGAAAAAATTTGGCCCTGCTAAAATATTGAGAAGAAAATGAATAAAAAGATAACTGAGATGCCTGCCTTGAAGGACCCCAAAGAAATATCAATTACACGAGATCAGTGGCGTACATTCAAATTTTCTCTGGGGGGGGGAGGGTTCAAAAAAAATAACCAACACTAAAACCTTCTCTTTAAAACTACCCATTTTCCTAACAATCACAGGTTACAAGGGGGTCATTGTATAATGGGTTGTATTAGACTTGAATTCAATGATAAAATTTCATTTTATAAGAAAAACGATTCTGAGCGAGGACGGTTTGTCACTCTGGATATTTTATATTGTTATTAATTATTTTATCATGTAAGTTGAATTTATATTATAATATTATAATTTTTTATTCGTTTCTATGGTGATAAACAAAGCGTTAGAAATTAAAATCCCATTTTTAGCGTTTTTTCATAATTTTTCGGTGGTTATTCCCGTGGCATTAAATAACTATTGAGAAAATCAGAAAATAACCTCTTTAAAGTACCATCTTGATCCAATTTGCTAAAAGATAAGGTACTATATGTTGAAATCGAAGCACTCCTTCTGGAAGAAATTTTGTATACAGGATATAAAAAAAAAAAAACACCATTATAAAAACAATAGCTTCCTCGCTCCGCTCAGGATCTAAAATAGTAGATAAGAAAATCCATTTTATATGAAATTGTCGACGTGCGCCGACGTAGCATGGCGGCAGTCAGCAATGGAGATGTTGGTATTGTGTTTTAATGTTTTTCTAACTTTTCATAATAACTTCTATTTTCATGAAATAATTACAATTTAAACATGAATAAATAAATTATTTCAGACTATTTTTTTAATAAATCTTTAATAATCAGAAATCAAAATTAACTGGTATTTTTCAAAACCGGTATTAACCGGTTCTAGAACCCTTATATTTTTTTAGAAAACCGAAACAAAATTGGAACCCTTAAACAAATTATTTTAATAACCAGAACCGGAACTGAAACACCCAACAGGTTCCAGTCCCTGCCTTTATGTAGAAAAAATTATTTTTGTTAGTTATTTTTAAATATAGTAGTAGGTTACAAATAATTAATGATAATAATTACATATAAGTCTTTATGTTATACTTATAAAGAAATATTAAAAAATATATAAGTTGTATAAAATACTAAAATGTATAAATGAATACGTAATATTTATAAAATATAATTTTTGTTGTCAATAAAATATAGAAAACTATGATAATAATTACAATTCCTGTCATAATTCATTTTTTTTACTCACTTTTGTTAGCACTGTTTAGGTTAGGTTGCTGGTTCACTACTTTTTAAAGTAGTTATTTGAAACCAACTTAACAAAATCATTGTGTATTATATTAAACTTTTTTTTGGTCGAAAAGTGAATCGGCCGAAAAGGGAAGGGTACGTTTTTGGTCGTATTAAGATGTATTAATGTCCGCACGCAACTAACTGACTGTACAATCAATTGTCTATTTTGATTGATATACGGCACTCACAATTTCGTCATAAAATCTTTTTTCGTTGTTGGTAAAGTATAGTGTTATATTCAATAGCCAAATTATTATAACGTATGTTTGTGTATACACGGATGATTAATAATAAGAAATTCATCAATAATATCACAATTTTTCTTTTTTTTGGTCCTGGAGGGGGATTGATCCCCCCCCCCCCCCGTATGTACGCCACTACACGAGATGAGATGAGATCTTTACTCTGACAAACCACTTCCTGCCTGTAATATGTGATTTAATCTATCCAAGTAATAGGTATTCAACTCCGAGATGTTCAAGTAAATGGTTATTAGTGTCTAATGCTTTTTTTTAAAATCGGTGATAATAACGACTAGATTCAATTTAACGCTTAAATTATCGTAGCCGCCTACTAAGACACTTACTGACCTCCAAATATATTCATCTGAATAACAAGCTTCTATATACAAAATGCTAATAAAACCAATATGGGTCTATGGTATACAGCTCTGGGGATCAGCAAAGCCTACTAACATCAATAGAATACAAACCTATCAATCTAAAACTCTAAGACAAATCACTAAAGCACCATATTACGTTTCCAACCACACACTACATCACGACCTCTCAATACCCTTTGTTGCAGACGTGGCTAAAACAAACTACAAAACATTTCACAACCGCCTCTTAAACCATAGAAACCCACTCATGACTCATGCACGATATTTCTTCCTTGACTATCCCTGGAAATCCTCCTAAACGGCTAAAGCGCAATTGGTGTAGAAATTTACTGACTAATTAAATTTCTTTAATACTCATGTTTTTTTTTTTTTTATTTTATTTTAATGTAGTACCTCCAATGGGAAACTTCTACGATCTGCTATATCTATCTTGTTACTTTAACTACTCCTCAATTGTTCTTATTGTTCTTTGTGTAACAGATTGAATAAAACATTTAATAAATAAAAAAAAAAAACAAAATTTGTATGTGTTAAACAAATAAAAAAATTTTTTAAATTTTTGTGATCGAACATTACTTAAAGATACCGAACCCAATGGGGTATGAAAATTCACAAAATAATTTATAGTGTACTTAAAATAGATTGGGGGTGAATAATTACCCTGTATGCGTCATACCAAAGGTTAATATTATTAATGAATGAAAAATAACTGTCTGTATGTAAGTATATAACACATGTAGAATAAAATGTGTTGTATTGATAAAAAGTTAATATTATTATACATTTTAAATCTGGTTTATAATATTTAAGGACTGCTGTATAATTAACTATTTTATGTCTATTATAAAATACAAATTATTAGTTAATGTTACTTTTTAATATTTTATTTTATGTTATTATTCTTATAATTATAATTTAAATATATTTTATAAAAAACAATCAATCATTATTTTTTCTTTGTTATAGATGTGAAAAAGCACTTATGGCCTCGGTAAATGTCAAGAACTGTGTAAAGTTTTATACAACTGCTGATGAAATTGGAGCTCATACATTAAAAGAACATTGTTCAAGTTTAATATCTGCTCATTGGGTAAGTGTTGTGTAAAAAATGAATATTATTATTATTAATTTTGATATTATTGTTTTAAAGCATAAACAGTAAATACCTATATTTGTTTAATATTTTAATTTACTTATACTATTAATCTTCTAATGTTCAATCACTCACCAATGTGTTCGTTTATAGTTATTTTTTTTTGTAATACATGATAGTATTGATTATTATAAATTATAATTAGTAATTTAACTATCAGATATTTTTTTAACCAACTGATAAAAATAATTAACTTGGACATTAGTATACCTATTCTACATTGAATTATTGAAATGAGCTAAATATAATACAAACATATATAAATATAAAACACAATATCCCGTGTTTAGTAATGAGTAATGACTAATAATATAGTATTATGTTTCAATTACTAAGTTTTGAATAAATGATTTTTAAAATATTTTTTATTTTGGGATATTTGTTTTTCTAATTATTACTGAATTATGAAATATTCAAAAAAATGTAGTATTTTTATGAATAAATGATTTTCTAGAATAATACTCGTAGGTTCACAGATTTTATAGTAACACAACAGATACTTTGATTTTCTTAGTAAATTTTTGATCAATGAAGTGTGTTAATTATTTTCATTGAATATTTTTCTAATATATTTAATTTTTCTAAATATTTATAGGATGATTTTACAAGTGATGATTTTGTACACATGTCAGCACAATTTTTATACCACATGTTTAAGAGCAAGACCAAATACCCTCTGCATTCAGCTGTTAGGCTTAAAAGAGAAGATGTTGTATTCTTATATATAGTTGAGCATAGTTCACAGGTATGTACATATTATACAATTTTATCTTATATCATAAAATAGGTTAATTAATTATAGAAAGCAAAATAAAAAAAAGGTTAAAACTGTTGGAAGTGAAATATGTTTTGAAATAATGTATTTGTATTGTTTCATATTGTTAATTATAAAATGTAAATTAATTAAATAATTATTATTGAATCAAGCTACAAGCACAAGTATACAAATTATAGATATGTTTGGATTTTTAAAGGTAGTTTAGGTTAATTGTATACGTACTAAAGTTTAAAAATTGTTCGATTTTCTCCTACTGACTTACTCTTAATATGAAAGGATCATTTATAATAATTTAAAGTTTGAATTTTGAATTTTGAATTTTGACAACATTTATCAAATTTAAAATTTAATAATTATTTTGTAGTTAAAAATTCATAAAATGTAAACTTTTATATCTAAGGATTGAAAATTTAAAACAAGTTTCCACTTAAATAGGTTATGTTATATAAATTACTTTATTCACAATAATATTGTCAAATATACTTTTAGTAATATCATAGGTTGACTGACCGTCTTCGCTCAGAATCGTTTTTTTTTATATGATGATATTATATCATTGAATTAAAATTTAACACCATTCATTACATTGACCCACTTGTAAACTACTGTACAGCAGAACGACACCCACTTGCCACCTTTTTATATTTTACTATACTTAATAAAATTTTAAAAATAATTAGATTAATTTTAAGCTATTATCTTTTTATACTGTATTAATAGTATTAAAATAAATTACTTTAATACAATTGAAATATATATATAATAATTAATATTATGTTAAAATAAAATTAATAATATATGCTGACAGACCGTTTCCGCTCATCAAATTGTTTTTTCGTATATAATGATTTAACATTAAATTCAAATTTAACACATCCATTATTCCATGACTAGGTATACTCGACTCTAACTGTAATGGAACAGTAGGGTTACCAACTTCCCACCTTATTTTCAATTAAAAGTTTCTGTGGTACCTACTATCTTATGATATACAGAGCAAGCGAGAAAAGACTGATGGATATTGTTATAATTTTGCGCGATTTTAACCTTCAATAATTATTGGAAACTCAATCTCGCTCTCATTTTATATAATAATATATATCCCAATACTTCAAAAGTGATATTTGAACATAATTTTTGTTGGCCAGTCTAAATTATAAAATTATTCCATGTAGTAACGTATAGTGATCAAATTACATCTGTAGTTTATTAAAATTTAAAATTCTTTACCACGTGGGTATTACTTATTGGTGAAATTTACAAAACTCGATTATACATACGTTTAATAATTATAATTCACAGTTTGTATTGGTTTTATTTTGTGTCACTTTTAGATCTAAACAAGGTTGGGTACCTATTCCGTATGGAATACCTATATACTAATGTGTTATAAAAAGTAGAAATACTCGTTCTTCAATTACATAATATTTTATTGAATAATCAATAAAGTTTACATTGTAATTCACTTTGTAGTATAGTAGAGGTATTATATCTGTAGGATTAAAAAAAAATTACACATGTATACTTATCACTAAAAATAAACACAGCCAAGTCTTGTTTAAAACTAAATAAATTATTCTTATATAATTTGTTTTTTTTATCATAGATTTCCGTTATAATCTATTATATTTTCTAGTCTATGATCAAAGATAATCTAAATATATTGTTATCATAATATACCAATTAAATTAAAGTTATTTGCGTGTATAAGTGTCGATGATAACTCTACTGTACTTGGTAAATTAGATATAGATAATTCTAGATTTGAACCAAAAACAGTTATTTAATAAATTATTATAATTAGTTATAACGATATTCGATAAAATAACAGTGTACATTTTGGACGTGGGTCCATTAAGTATAGAAAAAAACCAAAAAATACTAATATTCACATTCGCGTCTTGTGTTGCTTTTAGCATTTTTCGTTTTTTTCATTTAAAATGTATTTAGTCTTTGTACAATTGGCCGAGATTTCTTTAATATGCAGACACTGCACCGCGTGGTGGATGTTCGAAACGCTATCGTTACGCCGGTTGCGTGTGGGTTTTCAGAAACCTCATGATATTGTAAATTATGATCACGGCGATAGTATCCGTGTGACTGGAAAAGTTCGTCGTCTGTTTTGCGTTGTTGCAAAGGTTATCGTTACAGTAGCAGAACTGCGTATCCGCCGTCCTCAGTTGATCATCGTTGCCGGAATAGCATCCATTTTTGAACGAGTCGTACTCGACAGCCGACTCGACTTTCCACGACCCGTTCTTGTAAACCTGATAATCGTATTTCTGCGACGCACAACCCCTCACATTTCCTTTAACGATTTCTGTATATACATATTAAAAACAATTAATCAATAATGCTTAGGGCCAGTTGCACCGTCTAAGGTTAAACTTCGATTAAGCTTAATCAGCCGATAACTGATATTTAACCGGGCAAATTCGGCCGATTAAACTCCGGTTAACTTTAATCAGAGACGGTGCAACTGGCCCTTAGTCGTAATAATATAATATAACTAAGGCTGTAGATTCAATTTACGTATTTGAATTTAATTTTTCCTACTTTTTTATTAGTAGAAGGAATGTACTGAATTAAGAGGCTGTCAGCGCACCTTTTGTTTTCTCTCTCTGGCTCACACGCAACATAGACAAAATGTATTTACGCAAAATCATTTTTTCTATGTGTTTAAGTAATTTTAGAGTAAAGTCACCCATGACAAAAAAGATTGAGAATAATACTTTTGAGGGAATGACATATCGATTTGTCTAAATATTGTCTCAAAACAATTTAAACATCATTTAAATTTACAACATTTTTTTATTTATTTTGAAAGTAGAATACAAAGTCAAATAATAATA
>NC_042494.1:82973892-82977103 GCF_005508785.2 Acyrthosiphon pisum
CTTTACTCTAAGATTACTTAAACGCATAGAAAAAATGATTTTGCGTAAATGCGTTTTGCCTATGTTGCGCGTGGGCCAGAGAGAGAAAACGAATAGTGCGCTGACATCCTCTTAAGTTCTGTTATATATTTATTATCATTGTGTGCATGTACGAAATTCTATTTAGCATTTTTTTTTTCGTTGTTTTAACGGCAAAAAAAATAGTATTATAGAGAATTTTGTTAACTATATTTAAATAAATGCAGTTCTAATTTGATTTAGTTCTCAAAAATATTTCGTTGAATACAAACATTTTGTTAAATGAAAGTTCGTTATGTGAAAGTTTCACTTTATTATGTATTTAAAATATTTATCTGATAATTATTCATTTATAATTTTAGATTTTATTAAAAAAAAGAATTCGGAGTTTTATTTTAAATTGCATATTTTTGCATATTATTTTGATCCTTATATTTTAGCAATTTTTAGTACACAAGTGATGCTTATTTAATATTTTAACGTTCAAGTGCAGTATTAAATTCACAACCATGAATTAATAACAAATACCTACAAGTATTATAATATAATTCGATCGGGTATTATATTATTTTCGAA
The DNA here is from genome assembly GCF_005508785.2 of Acyrthosiphon pisum. Lineage (NCBI taxonomy): Eukaryota > Metazoa > Arthropoda > Insecta > Hemiptera > Aphididae > Acyrthosiphon > Acyrthosiphon pisum. The sequence continues at coordinate 82,974,487 of NC_042494.1, forward strand.
ATTATGTATATAATTTGTACGTACTTCCGGCCTGTAGCTCAAGTTGAAACGATTTCTTCATGCAATACGTCGAATTGGGACAGTGTACTTTGTAGTGATCGGAACCATCAAATTTCCAACACAGTCTGGTCGTTAGGTTCAAATACGATTCTGGCGCATGTACTGTACACTCATAGCAATCTATCTGACCATTAGCATCTTTAAAAAATAAAAAATAATTCAATTCAATTACATAGATCATAGAGGAAATTCTCTTCTCGCACCAGACATTTTTTTTCATTATTATACGTATTATAACGCGTGGAATTAACCTTATTTAAACTCTTCGCGGACCTTAAATGATTAACCGTGCATTTCAAGAACGTATAATTACAATTCGCATTGGGTTACATGTATTATATATCTATATATACCTATTTATAGTCATTTTGTTCTGCGCTAGATACAATCGTTGTTTCTCTTTGTTTCTCAAATATATATGGCACTGCATCACAAAGAATCTTGCGATTGGCTTATAAGCTAACCATCTTGTTCAAGCGTATACCAGATACCTAAACGGTTATATGTGTATTGATTACTTTAATGTTATTTTAAACAATACTATTTTACTGTTTTATAAATCATAGTTTATAGTCATATATTATTATGTGACAGCTATAAACATTAAATATTGTTGAAATAACTTAATGTTTTTGTTAAATGATAATTGTTAATTCGACTAGTTATAATATCGACTACTATTTATTACTGAACTATAACTTTACTTGATATAACTATTGTATTTAGTTATCCAATGCACTATGAAAGGGGATATTCGTTACTAATGATTTATTACGTATAAGTAATACGTTTTCATACCTAATGTTGTGATATTGTATAATCCGTTTGAAGTTACTGATATATGTATATATAGTCTATACTTCTAACAGAGTTTGTTTAAGGAGGGTGATGGTGTTGACCGCCCCTCCCCCCCTTTGTACTTGGTTAATGTATTTTACTATAGGTCCATATGTCAATATTAAAAAAATAATTATTAATGTTAAATACTAAATATTATTAAAGTCTTAAAATATAACAAGAATAAAAATTATGTACTCTTGCCTCTTAGACAGTATTTGACAAGAGAATAACCACGATTTGTCTGTACCATTATACTAATTCAACTCTTCCCCATCCCTTCATCCTTGTAGCTTTATCAAAACTTGTACTGAGTTCTTACATATTTATATATTATATATAATGAATATATTTCCGTGTTTAGTTTACTTCTAGTTTTATTTGTACAGTAAACATTTAATTTGTCAAGTCCTTACTTTGTTCGGTTAGACCTTGGTGAAAATTATGCTGGACATTCGTTATTTTTGTTTAAATTCACAATATTACAATAACTGTCGCAGGTGCCATTATTGTGATCAATTATCACGTCAAATCCCTAACTTAATGTCTTGTATTGTCATTAAAAAAAACCTATTTTATCTAAACGTTGATCGTGGTTAGAACTAGTTTTAAAACAATACGTAATTATGTGTGCGCATTGTTAGCTGATTACATGTCATGAAACATAATAGTTGGTGGTTTATGTTTTATATACCTATACCTGCATTTATTATTAATTTGTCGTACGCCCTTGGCTTTGAAATTCCACTAGGGATACCTTTTTTCTGTATTTAAGTTTTAACTTTTTAGTTTAGAATTATTTTTCAGTTCACTAACAAAAATGTATTTAACCGATAAGAAAAATAAAATATTTATCAATAAACTTTAAATTATGAATCATAAATAGATTATACCTTTTATCTTTTTATTTTATTTTATGGACATTTAAGCCTTTACCTAATTGGGTATATATTCTAATAACTGAAGTATGTTGCTAATTTTAAATTATAATTAAGTATGTTATCGTTTCAAAATATCGTTATAGAATTATTTTAACTTGTAATTTACCTAAACTCCCTCTGTGCAATATGTATACTTATGTAATATTTATGTTACCAACAATAATAATAATGATAGTATCAGTTTAAAATGGATGGGAAATAATAGGTAGGTACCTAAACCCACACACGATATGCAATAATTTGAAATAAGTATAAAATTATCAAAACTTTTAGAAGATGTTAGCGCAGTATTTGTTTTCTTTCTCTGACCCACGCGCAACATACCAAATTTTACGTTCACAATAATGATTATAATTATATTAATTTCCTCTTATAAAATCTAAAGGTAACATAATTATCTAAGGCATCTCGTAAACGTTTTATTATATTTTAATTTTAAAGCGATTTAAGATTATTTTAAAATTGTAAATTGTTTGTACATCTTAAAATATTCTTAACTCGCTTTAAAACTAAAATATTATAATAAAACTTCTATGAGATGCCCTAGATAATAATCTTACCTTTAAATTTTATCAGGCGCGGATCTAGAAATGAAAAAAAGGGGGGGGGGGCTAAAGTACAAAAAAATGTACTTAATTACTTATTTTGTACGAAGTCTTTCTTATTTTTTATAATATCTTAAGTACCGAAGTGTCCTAGTCTAAGGGTCTGAAGACTAAAAGTAATATATTATTATAATATATAATAATATATAAGTATATACACGTCTAAAGGAGGGG
>NC_042494.1:82977153-83007130 GCF_005508785.2 Acyrthosiphon pisum
CCCCCCCCTGGATCCGCATCTGAATTTTATGGGAGGTAATTTCACTCTAATTTCAGAAATTAATATGATTATAATCATTATTGTGTTTTTGGAAAGAAATAACAATACTATGCTGACATCCTCTTAAGGCTGCGTAATGATACAGTCTGAACATAATCTTAAATAAGTTGTTTTTTGAATTAGTGTAGTTGAGTATATTATAGGAGGTATTTCTTTAAATCTCTGCTATCGTATTTGATTCCGGCTCCAGTGTCCAGTTCCGATACGCTAAAAACATTATATAATAGTATGATTTACTATACAGTATATAAGATGTAACAGAACTATTTAACAAATTGCCATTACAAACGTTACTATATTTGTCAAATAGTCCCGTTACACCCTGTAGATAACAATGAGACACGTAGAAGTTATCGTGTGAAATTATCACCGCCGGTACGATTTTGAGCAATACAGATCGGCGATATATAATAGGTATAGGTATAATAATAATTGTAATAAGACCACCGCGATATCACAGTGCCAGTGATAGTGTGGGTCGTTAGATATTTCCTTTCCAACAATGTTTAAAATTATAAAATTGTTTTCTAATAAACTATAAACCATGACAATATATATTATTTTGTCAACTAAATTTCGACCGCCGATTTCGGTAATTTTAGATGTTTCAAATAGGAAAATCTCGTCGTCATGAAAATTATAATCATCGTCGACAACACAATAATGTGTACTTTTTATCAATAAATACCATGAGTAATATCTCTGATTATACCTATTTTTTATTCGCAAATCACAATATATTCTCGTAGGAGTTTACTAGTGGACAATTATAACTATTTATATAATGTTATTATTGTAATATGAGCCATAGAGTGCTGCCACAATAATTGTATTATCATATACTGAGGACGCTATGATGAAATACTTTGCACGCGTTACTGAATATATTATACATAGTTGCAGTCATCTGCGTCTTTGCTGGTTAAATTTTTTTCCTCGTCGGTTTCTTAAATCAACTAAAATTTCCAAGAAATGTTTATTATTTCTATTAAAATATAGGTGTAATAAAAAATTTATCCGACGATTATTATTCATATTTTGGATGATACCAAAAAGTGTCCAACTTAAAAAAAAAGTTATTTTAAACTTTCTATTATTATTTATTTCTAATACCTATCTTAGTAGTCAAATGTTCTATGAAATATTATGTGTGTATGAACTGTGTACCTAATGTACCTACTTTTTATTTACGAATAATCAGTTATTTTAAATTTTTAGAAGGTCTGCTGCAGTTCAATATTATATATTATAATATGATGCTTTTACGTTTGAGCGCACGTATTATTTTGACCGCGTGACCCTGATCTAGAAATATTATAGTAGGCAGCATGCAATTTATTTACTCGTGGTGAGATTATACGGGTAATATATTATGAAGTCGCACAAAAAAATATTAATATATTTAACTAGGTAATTTATTCTTTATGTAAAAAACAAAAACCAATTATAACAATATCTATGTGCTGAACTACTTACTGGGCACCAGCGAAATCAATACGCAAACAACAGCGGTAGCGAAAATCAAACTAGTCCGGAATGATAGGGTAAGGGTCATCATTTGTCGGCTAAAATCTAATTTCTTTCCTTTAACTGAAATTGTATTACTATATTGTATCCGGTAGGTTTTCGTGGCGAGTTGATGAAAACTAATAAAATAATATTTTTACATTATTCGATGCACATCACTTATACGCAGGTATACTACGACGCACACGCTCGGGTGTTGTTAATACATGTATACGACACTACGACCGACACTCGAACAAGTACAGTATAATTTGTATTTTATTGTACACGTGATGTCTATCATAAACTATATTAATATTGTAACGCCGCTCGGTAAGTTTAATGAACCAACTGAACCGCCGGCCGCCGACTGGCTAGCTAAACTTCATTCTTCAATGATACATTATTATTATTATTATAACGCGTGATTCCCGCCGCTACCGCTTCACGAAAACCGTTGGATCGACGACAACGCCGCCACTGCAGTATTTCTCGTGGCTGGTGGGAGTTGTTCAACCACAAGTGACGTAGTCTAATCATACATAATATCGTTTAACAGTCTGGTTTATTTATTATTTTTTTTTTATTTCATGTCTGTAACGATTTAACATTTTAAAAACGTGGTCAACATTTTTTTAACTTAAACTATGACCATTGATCATAGTAGGCAGCAGTGGCGCAACTAGGGCTGAAATGTTGGGGGGCTGTATAGCCCCCACCTGACATTACATGAAAAGTAACCTGTGGGGGCGATGCCTCTACACCCCAATATATGTTCACTTAAAAATATAAAAAAATCATACGAACAAAATCAATTAATTATTTACTCAAGTATTTTATACCTTATTTTTTTATATTTATATTATAATTTTCAAACATTAACAATAATATTTTTGCTTAATACCTTTGTACTATATATTATTATAATAAATCCCCGAAGTAAAATATTACGTTTCCTAATAATATTTTAACGATACGTAAATAATAATAATCATTATTAGAAGTAGATTTTACAAGTTTTACTTAATATAGGTAGATACAATATTTAAAATATTATAAAATAAAAATATTTCGAATGATCAATACATCAAATAAAATAAATAATTATTAAAAAATAGTTGATGAATGTAGGTACCTAATCAGTAATCTTTTAAAAGAACTATTAACATATTATGTTGTTTCACAACATGATATAAAACAAAACAATATTATTGTTAATTTTTGAATATTATTTATTATATATTAATTTTTTTAATGAAAAGTATACCTATATTATATAAGTATTATAATATATTGAGGAGTAGTAGTGTTCACACAGATCCTCCTCTGCTGTCGGTTCAAACGGAAAAAAAAAAGTATTATAATATATTTGTAATTAAATATTAATAATGTAATAATTACACTAATTACGTTTTAAAAATGCCATGTGGTTGTCAGTAATATTGTAGTCTGGGGGTTATTTTTCCTAGGGTCGGGAATTTTTTTCAGGAGATTTTTATTCCGCTATTACCTATCTCTATGTTATAGTTCGGTGCATAGGTATACTGTAAAATGATGTGTAATAATCTTACCAAATACAAAATAATTTTATATCATACCGACATAAATTGTTTCCTTAAAACGAATACAAGCATACAGCTTATGATATTTACCATATTTATCATAGGCGATATAAAAAAAAAAGTTTAAATAAAAATTAAATAATTACATTAATAAGAAATACAGTTCAAAGATTTGTTAATATTTTAGGAAAGAATTGAATAATTTATTTTTAGTGGGATATTACAAATTTTGGGGGGTAGCTAAGCACTAGGAGTCTCCACCTCGGTTTATATTTAAAAAATATACGAGATTCCTTCTGATTTTATTCGGAAAAACGCTTGTTTTCGAAAAATAGTCTTACACTTGGTGTAACAATTTTAGGTCGTGAACATTTTTGAGACTTATATCGAATCTAAAAAAACTGGTTTATATACAAGGTGATTCACCTTGCATGCTAGCATACTCCCATTGTTTCCCTTAATTATGAATTTTTTCAAATTCTGACTTGAATGTCTTTAGTATACACTGTCTATACCTATGAGTTATTTTTTGAATTATTTAGGTTTTTATTCCATAGCTACACAAACTTTTTTCAAATAAAACCACCTTTTTTACTGTAAATTGACAATTTACTTTTTTTTAAATTCTAAAATATTCGAATTTGAATAAATTCATTATTAAAAGTAAAAATGTAGATAAGCGTGCTTTGTGAATCACTCTGTATTTATATATAAGTATACCATGTACTATGACTATCAACATTTCTATTGGTATTTTTTTTTTAATTCCACGTCGAATATTTAAAACAGGTTTTCGTCATTTGATTTTCTGACGGTTACAAGTTACAGGTAATTGAGGTTATTTTTATAAAGAGGGGAAAAAGGCTAGTTAAATTCTAAGGGCACATTTTGAAAAAAAACATGTTTCACTCGCCTAATAACACATAAAAAATACCAAATTAAAATTCGAAAATATGACAAAATATACTTTTAATATATTAAGTTTATCTTTTTTATAATTTTGTATGTAATTCATATATTTTATGTGATTGTTTTTATGTTTTCAATACTTCGATATTCTATGTTTAGTGCTTTATACTTCTTATAACTTATAATATAGCGGTCCTCGGTATTATAAATACAGATTTTATAATAATAGTTGTTATGATCCGTTAAAACTTGTCGTAAATCATTAATTAATAATATGTAATTATATATTACAATTTAATTGGTATCACACATTAATTTTACGTACAATTACAATTTAAAATTTGCAGTACAAATATTATGTTTCCCGACCATGCGTGGGGTAAATTTATCGATAAGTATGGGTTCCCTGCGGTTTGCATGACTATGCGGTTCAATGTACCTTATACCTATTGCCATACCTTCACCTTGTATACACATATATGTTTTATACAATGTATCTTTTATACCGATATACCGTTATAATTAATTTTTATACATGTTTCAAGCAAATATCATGAAAAATATCATTTATCTTTTTATTAATTAAACAATATTTTAACAGCTACTTTATAGGTATAGTTTATTTATAATATATTATATTAATATTATGTTCAAAATTGTTTTTCATAAATCCTATCCCAAATATATATAATAGATTACAGGTATAAAGTCTCAATTTGGATGTACTAAAGTAGAACGAAACCCTTTCTCTCTTATAAATATATATAATACTAAATAATAAAGTTCTCATAGAATTATAACATATAAGAATAATGTAGTACTTCTATTAAAAAAATATTCACTAACAAGTAACAACTCGTATATGTATCAAAGATCGGTTTCATATTAAAAGTTTGCACGTGATAAAAAATTCGTGTGATAATATGCAAATATGAATTGGTATATATCATAGAATTACGAAAATATCACTTAAATATTATTATATATTACCTATACAGTTTGTTCACGATTTGCATTGGAAATTCATTGGAATATTAATGCTTTTAAATTTACATCTTTATTTGTCAATTGTTGTAAATATATAACTGTATTTATTTGTATGCACGTATAAAATAATATAATAGTATACAGAAGGTAGTATATTCCTATATATAGATGGCGGAATTAAATTATGACTTCATTGCTGCGCGTATTGGTACACTGCCGTAGAAAACAAATTGTAATTTTTTCTCTCAAAAATTAGAAAACTTTAAAAATAAATACACCGCTATTTGAACCGGATTGCTGCTATTCTAGCTATGTCTACTTTCTCCCAAAGAAATGAAAGAACTCTCTGTAGGTTTAATGATCTCGGAGTACCAAAACGAGGTCAAGATTATTCAGAAAGATAATATATTATGTCCTTGCACTCAAGTCGTTCGACGATTTTGAATTGAATAGGAAGAATATTATTATGTGTACTTATATACAGTTTAAGTGTGTACCTATACGTAAATAATATTTAGTATATAAATTATATCTAAATACCCAAAAACTGTATTTTTCAGCAATGCTTGCAAATATTCCAACGGTAATACCGTTGAACCCGTGCTCCGTCTCATACTATTATTCCATTGTTTACTATTATGTCTACTGTCTAGAATTGTGTGCAGTATTGGAATATACGTCTAATTTTCTGTTTCGTGTAAAGGATAACTTTATTGTTTTGTAGTTGCAACTGGGTATTGGCCTATGTTATAAATTATAATATTGAATTGTGTGGATATACTCATACGTATGCACATCGATTGTGGTATTGTGTCTTATTGTTTACTTTTGTTATCTGTATACTGAGAGATTCAACAACCATGATCCCCCCCCCCCCCCCCCCAGTGTTATCCTTTAATAATGTATTTTTACGATTTCTGATTTGTGAAATTTTTAAGTTTAATTTAAAGGACGGTTACACCTTCGTGTGTTATCTCCGTCTTACAATTTAAAAACATAGCAAGAACTGTTTTGTGCGGGAAAGAACCCAGAACACCACATAAAAAGGAGAACTTTGCCCCCCTGGATACGCCACTGCACACATGTTATTTATATTTAGGCTAGAATAATGGTATTGAATAGGTAACAGAAAATCAATTTATAAATTATAAATGTATGAAACTGTATATATAATAAAATATTCACAGGTCTAAATATTATGATATTAAAATATAAATATAGGTAACGTTGTGATAGAACAAAAGAATAATGTTTGTCTTCATTGTAACACTTCATTATGATGTAAGTAGGTTATGTATACTTTTATAGTTTGTACCTATATAGGTACTTAGGTACTAACAATATTTGTTTTTCAATTTTATAAGGATTTTATGCTATGAAGACTTTTTCACACTTATTGATTTATGAAATATAATTCATATTGTTATAGTTCACTTGAAACTGTCCGGAAATTGTAGGTCCAGGACTCCAATTAGTATTCGTCCTGTATTCATATTTATTTATTTAAACATGCGTCTATAAATTGTGTTGTTTTTATAGCAGGAACGGTACTAATAAACTATGTACTATATACTTGTTTAAACCTATAACTTATAGTTGCTCAAATACATTGTTTTATAAAAAAATGTTTGATATCCAGAACATACTAAAGAAACATGATCTGTTTAGAATACTGTTAAAACGTATTTCATGCGCAGCACAATTTAATTTATTTACGTATATAAATGGTGTAATAGTTATAATAAATTAGGTATTAATACAGACAAGACCATATAATAATTCTACTATAAAATAGGTTTACATGTATATTATTGTCACGCTGTTATAACTCGATTTCACGAGCTATAGTTAACTTTTAATAAACTACTCGGAAAATTGTTTTTATATAGTGTAGCTAGTCGTGAAAATTCTATGTTGTCTAATTACATTTATTACTTATAATATTTAAAATACAAAAAAATGTGTAGGATTTTTGTAGTTTTTATACAAATATGACGAGTGCATTATGTTTGTATCATATTATTTCCCGTGTCCCTACGTGATTTAAAATATTTACATCCACTAATTATTTATACCTACCTGTGTAGGTATATAAAGTTATATACGTACACATACAAAAATAGGTGACTCGAATAATTGTGACTTTTTGCTAATTTTACTAAACTGGTCAATATTCTATAGGATTCGCGTAACTACTGCGTAGTGACTTTCAACTACCTATATATAAACTATATTATGATATTTTGTATATTTATTTATATATATATATATATATATATATAAAGGTACTATATTATAGGTACTAATTTACTATAAATTAAGCTGATTCGTCAAATCGTTGTCATAGTACTTTTTAGCTAGGTTGGTCCAGTACTGGTTTTGATATTTTAAATATCTATTGAAATTTAATGATTTTATTCATGCTCTATTATCAAAGACAGTTCAAGCGATTTTATTTTTGTTATAACTATTCCTCTATTGGATCTCGCGTGCACCAACGCGTAAAAGATGAGTTAGATAAAATATAAATACCTAGGTATAATTTTGAAAACAAATAACAGATTACATGCATTAGTTGTCTGCAGACCTTCTTTAAGCTAAAGCTTTTATTGAAAGTATATTGAGTTCTTAATACTACATATATCATTCAATATTATTTTCCTTTATTTTCTTATGTATAAAACAATTAATTCAACTCGTACCAAGCAAAAAAATCTTAGGACGTATAGAATACAGTATTAGAAGTCCATTATAATATTATGTGCGAGATGTATCGTGTTGATGACTTGGCGTTTCTATAGGTATTAATATAATTTATATGGGTACATTGAAACGAGGAACATACTATAACTTGGACCTCTGTACCTTATGACTATTTTGGAATTCGATTTGCTTGAAACTAGATTATAATGGGCCATCAATTTCTTAAAAAATTTTTAGCTTATGTATTTTGTGAATTTACATCACAACTTAATTATATTTTTTTTTATGAGAACCCTTATTTTTATATTGTATACTTACTAGGTTTGGACGATTTTTTCAGTTGATTCTAATGTATCAACTAGTATTCTAAATTCAAAACTGATTGAATGAAAGCAATTTAAAATTAAAACAATTTGTTTTGTTATAACAACCTAACCTATGTATACATTTTAATTTCAATTTTTTTCTAAATGTATAAGGGTACCTACTTTTAAGTAATAAATACCATGATACTACCTATCAAATAATTAATCAATCTTACTTGAGATTTAAGTTATTATTTAATGACTGTTAACTTAAAAATAACTTATTATCAAAGAAATTATTCATTTATTAGGTATTATTATTTTCATTGTTATTACAATGATAACATGATTTTTGAAAATTTGGCTTGCACCGTGCGAAACTGTGAACCAACATGCCAATTTAAAATGGCTTTTCATTCAACGAATTTGGGATTTATGTGTTGATACATCAAAATTTTTTGACAAATTTCAATTTTCAATTTGCATGCAAGCCAAAGATAAAGAATGGACCTTTATAGTCTAGTTTCATGTTCAGCAAACCGTATTAAAAATTATTCATGAATTACTAAGTTATAGTGTCCGGTTATACCATAAAAGAAGAGTTGTATACTATTGTCTATTTATAGTAGGTAGGGTCCGTATGAAGAAACGGTTTAGGTTCCTATACAATCCTACGCAATAATGTGTCAGGTCTCGATAGTTATTTATTACAAGACCTCAGAATCAATTTCAGTCGACCCAATATGTACCAGCTATATCACATAAGATATTTTATATATTTTGATTCGATTGATCTATCTAACTATGTATATTTATATATTCTCATTATTGTTAACCTTTGATAAATATAACTACCTGTTAATATAGTTATATAACTATATACTATAGTTAATATAACTATTATTCTAGTATAGAAATAGTAGAAATTATTCTTTTACATATACCCAAAAATTAACAAAACATTTGGAAATATATGTGTTTATTGATGTATTTTGTCGAATTTTGTGGTGCCCACGATTATCAGATTTTAAAGAATATTAAAATCGTGGTTCTGATTTTTGGTAGGTCCTTAGAAATATTCTCAGCAACACATTACTTTGAGAATAGCAGCCACTGGATCAATGATTGACAATAAATACGACTATGGTTGCTTATTCTGCAGTATGCATATTGCATATATTGGAATGAAGGGTTTAGTCTGTGGCACAGTGCGAGTACCTAAGGGGCATAAGTAATAAAATGGAGGGTTTTGGATTAAAAAGTATGACTATTACCTTGATTTTAAACTAGTAAAAAAACATGTATTTAACCTATACTTGCTTATATTGCTGGGTTGCTAGATAAAATAATATCAATTCCTAGACCGCTGTGATAAACGGGGTTGGCCTTTTTAAGCGCGCTAACTCTTCTTTATTTACTCCACGCTCTTCTATATTATTCACAACGCGTACAGGTGTATCGTTTATGTCATACTGTTTAGTAATCTAAAATGTAAATATTTATATACAATTGTATAAAACGCTTACTTCTTAAATACAACAGGGAGGGGGAATTAAGGCTTGGGCTATATACGGCGTATTCCGCAGCGTTTTCCATCGAATTAAAAATGTATTGGTTTATATCGGAGCAGCTATACACGACAGACACAATACGCCGCGTTTTCATCCTTGGCGGAAAATGACGGTCGTCTTGCGTACCAATCAAAAACGCCTTGGTAATGGGTGCAGAAATTTAAAATTGTCCTGTAGCTGTATTCCGATCTGTCTCCTATATCTAGTTGAGTAAGCGAAACCAATAACCATTTGAAGCTCCCCTCAGAATCTATTACAAAGCTGGACTAGCCCGAAATGATAGGTGCGTCATGAACCAGTTATTTGATCCAAAACGTTGAACATGATTATATTATGATAATATTATAAGTTACATTAATAACTATAATAGCTAATAAATATAGGTAACTACTTATAATAGTATAAATAGTTGAGACGTCGTACTATCGAAAAAACCTAACCATCATAAATGACTCTCAAATACTTCTTATAATTTATGCCATTTATATACTTATTATATTATAAATAATAAATATGTACAATGCGTAAACGGCGAATCTACCAAGGCCAATGGCAGCAACCGCCTATTAGATCATACGAATGATTTGATTTTTATACGTTTTCAAATTTTATGTAATAAACAATTATTAATAACTTTTTGAAATTTTATAATATTATATAAAAAAAGTACTTTAACTAAAAATAGTAATAATTTATTTGTTGTTATGTTATTATAAACACTACGAGTTATTGATATCTGTAGCAGCTGTATAACGTAATACGTTTTCCGCACAGTTGTCATGCAATAGCATGTATACCTATATCGAACGTGGTTTTTTATTAAATAATTTTTTACCTGTTCTCTTTGTTCAATTTGAATTTTTTCCACGGTTAGTGCGGTTTGTGTTCGATAGTAATTTTATCATACACACCTCATCACGCATACTAATGATAATAACATAATATATGTTTACACGTTTTTATTATCGGACTGTTGTCCTCTCCGATAGTCCGATCGATACTCGCGATTATGTAAATTTTTCGGTCTCGCAATTTTTCCTATCCTTATTATATTAATATGTACGCGCTTGGATAGTTACACAATAATACAATATTATTATAGTTATAGTATTACTGCAATGTTATAATGTGAGTCTTTTCAAAATATTATTCCTATTGGCTATTAGGTTTTATATTATTTGCGGCGTATCCTATATAAATCGCTTGCATTTGTTTTATAGATAATCCTTCGTGGGCAGATAACTACGATGTAATAATATTATGATGTATAAAAAACGACATTTACTTATTAAAACGATAGCGACAATTGTATACTATAACATTATACGATTATATTCGTATTGCTGTAGGATGTAGGTTTTATCTGTAAACACGTGTATATATTATTATCATTGTCTACCTACAAACTGTTATAATTGAGCTACTGTCTGCACGTGCCTCATTTGGGTTGTGTGGGAGAGACTTGCCAAATGTACTAACTCCCCTATAAGAAATGTATATGAAAAGTCGGCAATTCCTTATATTATAATCCTTATAATTCATACAGTATAATACTATAGTACATGACGACGAAAATCGGAGACATTCTTTTGTATAATATACCTGTCTGCAGACAGCCGTGGCTGTCTCCCTAAATGTTATATTTTGTCACTTTATTTATATTTAGGGATACATTGCAAGCTGGATAAATCATTCGACACTTAAAACTGTCTTAAGTAAAATTCTATTAGTAAATGAAAATTTGGTAATTTTGAATTTCTGGATTCTGGTGCTTTCCGCTAATGTAGAGTATCTCGGTTAGTGCCGTCTAGTTAGTGTGTCGCGCTTGCACTCCTCGTGTATGGTCGCGTCAAAAGTCTGCTGATTTGGTCCTTTTCCCCTCCTTACCGAAAACTAACTTGTCGTGTTAGTGTGTTACCTGTATCTATATGTACAACAAGTATTGTGTTTGTATACTTTTGCGTTGACTTTAGTATATGTAACGAAGTATTTAAAAGAAAACGTTAAATCTTAAACTGCATACAGTAATGGTGACGCCTACACCGCGTGCGCCGATCCGGACCACGTACGAAAACATTCATTTTGTCGGTCATTCCCCACTATACAGTGCCGGTCCACTACGCTTTTTTTATATCCTATTCATTTGTCCTCTTCGTAATTTAGTAATTTATTGTGTGTATTATACATGACTTACAATAGTAATAATACATTAGTACGCGTATAATTATTGTATATTATATATAGGTTAAACGGCAATTTTCTCATATTGTGCACCGATGAATATTTTTGCGCAGTGTCCCGCGTTTTATACTTTTGTAGCAGTTATTATTCACCAACCAGACAATAATATAATATTATAATAATATTGCGATTGTCACGTTTATCATTGTATTCTTGGCTCTTGCGCCGATGAAACGTCCTTGTTGTCTATTTTACGCTTATTGGTCGTATTATCATAATTCATAATTAATATATCATATCTCATATTATTACTATCGTTGTTATTATTTTAATTGTGCACTGTGATTTGATGTCCTCGTACACGTCACTCGTCGTCGTCGGCAAATGTCAGTTGCGAATTATTAAATTAAATAATATCATTCACTCGTTTTATATTTCATGATTTAATGTATTAAAATAAATATTGGGATATCGCCGAAAACTGACGAGAGGAGGAAGAAGACAAAACTATTTCGAAGTTTCCGATTACGAGTTATAATAAATAATACTATATTATATATAGTATTAAATTGATCATTTTACACTTATCAGCCGAGTATTTTGCTTATCTTTCACGCAGAGATGATACGTAAAAAAAGAAATAAAAAAAATTGTGTTTATGCGCGTGTTTACTGTCGTTGAACCCGGGCACGAAATAATAATCGTTCAATTCGATTGTTCTTCCTATGCGGAGGGGTCATCAATGCAAACTATTTATTAATAATAATAATAAATATCGTAATTTTACTAATAATATACAGCGCGTTCGCTTATAACATTACAATCGGAATATCGTTCACGCTTCGGTTTTGTATAATATACTCCATTCCAAATAAGAAACACCACGGCGGCTACGGACAAAACCGGTTTTGCTACGTAAAACTGGGTGTTTCTTATTTGGAATAGAGTATAGTCCCTTTAATATTATATTTTTAATATATCATTTGAGTGTCGTGCGCCCGTGCGCGGTAACCACCTGTTGCGCGTCCGAGCGTATTGTTTTATTTCTGAATAAAAGACCACTCGCCGAGATTTGTATCAATGTATAATATGATAATATTATATGATACGACTATTATCATTATATGTTAGAAAAAACGCGAGACAGCAACGGGAATTTCGACCTCTGCTTTTTTCATGTTCTTCGTTTCCACTCTTAAAAAATCACGTACAGCACGATTTAATATTATTATAGCAATAAACATGTAAACATTTTGTTTTAATTTTTAATTTTTGTCGCTATCAAATCATACTTTTGGCACGCGCATCGAAATGTCTCGTTTGCACACTGTTATCGTGTTTGTCCAGCGTATTGTATACTTACCTATAAATTATAATACAAACGCGCGACATCATAGTATATAATATATTATATAGGTAGATACACAAAAGGTCAGCCAGAATCGAATTATTACTTACTGATTGTATTTAAATGGGTAAGTACTTAGACGTTTGAATTTCCTACTTTGTTTGATTTGACATTTAGCTGTGTAAATAGCTATATGTATGAGGAAATCGTGCATATTCGTGTTTCTTTGCAGGTAGAAATAATACTTAGACTATGGACTATGGTAATAAACCGATGAGATTCGTTTTCTCGGTCATAGGTACTGCCGAGCCCAAGCTAAAGGTCCAATCTCTATTTTCTTCTTCGTTTTAATCGGAACTGTCGATGCATATATATATATTATTTATACGTTCCTTCCAATGATAATCGTGCTGTGGCGGATCATCGTTATTATACTGGACCGTTTGCGAAACTTCTCACTTATTAACTTTTATTTAATGTTGCCTATATTGTTGCTGGTGTGCGATAAAGTTATTTTCCGAATTCGCGGTTGACCGATTGTCAATAATTATTATTCCGTATTCGAATCTTATCTTACCGCCCAATGATATGCGACAGTGATTTTTTAGTTTTCGTTACATTTTTAAATGTTAAGATGACTTAAATTATGATTTTAACGATACTTATTGTCTGAAAAGTGAAAATCGATTTCCATGGTTCATAAAAATAGTGATTTCTCCTATTCGGTAAGACGTCCATATTGGCGCTTTGAAACTCGTGAATTACTACAGTACCTAATATCTATACCAATTTTCTCAAAAAGTTTTAATGGTTTTGAAAATATATATTAATTTTTTTAATTATGCGTTCTGAAAAGAAAAATCAATTAAACTCGTGTTAACAGTATGTAAAATATAAGATCGAATTTACCTATATTATTAAATTTAAATGTAAGAATATTATCTAATGAACCTCGTTGGGTTTCTTTTTAAAATTAAAATCTTAACAAATCCCAACGAGGTTCGCTAGGTAATACCTATTCTTACTTCTAAATTTGATGATAGGTAAATTCGCTCCAATATTAATCATAACAGGCTCAATGCATTATTTAAAACGTACAATTTGCCATGTTACGCGTTTGTAAGACGGAGACAACACGTGCATCTTCTTAAGTCATAAGATTATCTAAAAAAAATGTCCAAAAACGTTACAACTTATCCAGACAATGAGTGTTTGCTTTTAATAACTTTCATTGTATATGTTCTATTACCTAGGTATATAATAATATACATAATATACAGCTGTTTTTTGTGGAACTATTATGATTTTGAATCAAAAAGTAGTCCGGTTGAAATATTATGAATAAAAAGATCATATATTTACCTATAAAGTATTATATTATAATATAACCTATACAAATTTACAAAATCCACTATTATATAGTGTCCATATTATGAATGACTATAATATTTATGACGATGTACACAGTACTGCAACAGGATGCTGTTCATCAATGAGGATCTAATTTGTGACGTGGTGTATACAGCAGCGTGTTTCAGGTCACGTGACGTATTATATAATGTTTTTTGGGTGTGTAACGTGGGTATATATATATCTGTACACTATGCAGATAGCACATAATATATCTGATACACTATAATAAATAATATTTTTTTTATAGTATGCTAATGGTTTTTATGGTTGCTAATGGTTACAAAAAATAAACTAGTTATTATGATTGAATATAATTTTAGACCTGTATTTTATATTTGGTCAAAACCATAAAAAAGATTGTGTTGAAAATTGTATGTAGACAATTAATTTATAATAACATAAACAAGAAAAGC
The DNA here is from genome assembly GCF_005508785.2 of Acyrthosiphon pisum. Classification (NCBI taxonomy): domain Eukaryota; kingdom Metazoa; phylum Arthropoda; class Insecta; order Hemiptera; family Aphididae; genus Acyrthosiphon; species Acyrthosiphon pisum. Next base: position 82,992,112 of record NC_042494.1, read on the forward strand.
TTGAGACTTGCAATTTTCCACAGTTTTAAGTGAGCACTAAGAAAGAATTTTCCAAAATTCTCATTTTAAAGTGGTGGTGTTTGCACAAGTATTTTGAGATTCAAGATGATGTATGAAAATTTCAAGTTAAACACCATTACACCGAGTATTAAATAAAAAATGGAACAAAGCTTACATCAATGAATCATATAGAGTTGGCATTTTTAACGGGCTCGTGAAGTGCACGGGGTTAGCTAGTATACTATAAAGACGAGTCCTTTAATAGCCCTATAATTTGATTGTGTTGAAAAACCATTTCGCTCCCTCTTCTGAACTGTAAGTCTGTAAATTATTAGTAATTACAAAATATAATATACGATTTTGACTTTCGATTAAAAATCAAATCGCTCTCTCATCACCCACTCATCAGTATATTTATTTATTTTTATTTAAAATCAATGTATAAAACAGTGTGGTAAATAATAAAAAAAAAATGTATTCATTTTACTGTTGGTTATTAGTTTATTACGTTAATTGGTAGAGCCAACTTTGCATGCTATACATAAAAATATGTGCTTTATGATTAAGAGGCCTCCACAAACATCCGATGTTTAAGGCGTATGGTATAGGCAATTTTAATGACTTTTTGAAAAAAATTTAAATTAAAATTCTTAAATAAATGTTTTAATATCATGAACAATTCAAAGTTACAAGTGCAGTGGTTTTATGTTAGAACCATTGATGATTGTTTTGTATCAATGAGAAATTAATATAGAAAAACGGTTACCTATATCTGACTAGGTATCTAAGTTTGAAAGACAAAAATATCAATAATTTTTTTTATGTTGGTATTATGATGATATTGTAAGAATAAAAAACTACGGTCTACTATACAACAAATATTATCGTCTATATCGTGAATAGTATTAACAATTAGTTTTTATAAGTTATAACTTACCACATGACTGCAGTTGTCTGACATTTTTTGAGTAAAGCGATTTTAACAAACAAATTATGGGTTTGTCATTTTAATAAATGCTCATCATATGTATTATATAATAATAAACATGTATTTACTTGCTGTGTCGATAATAATATAAAATGTATTTATACTCTGTCCAGCGAGAGAACACGCCCATTCTGCGAAACCCCGTGTTAGGGGAACCGGTTTCGATAGCAGGGTGATGCAAGGGATGCATAGAATCTGTGCGTTCTCTCGCTAAACAGAGTATATTATATACCCTGTTCAAAAAAAGAAGCCACCTGCAAATTTAAGTAACAAAACCGATTTTGACCGTAGCTGCCTGGTGCCTTCTTATTTTGAACAGGGTAAAGGTATATATTTTATAATTATATGGTACATATACCATATTATGATCATAGCACGGACTAAGATAAACAAGACTGGAAACGAACCTTTATCATTTGATCAAGATCTGTTTCGGAAAGTTAACGAGCGATCGTGGAAACAAAATTGGGTAACTAAAATGTAGTCACTATAATATAGTAATAGAGCTGTGTAGGAAGCTATAGATGTCGCTACAATCGCTCGTTCACTTTCCGTAACAGATGTGGATCTTTTCATTATACAGTGCACTATTGTTCGTTTCCAGTCCTGTTAATCATAGTCCGTGGATCATAGTAATGATGCGTATTTTAACAATTTTTATTCTGAAACTGTAATGATATAGTGATATATGCAAATCCAATTCAATTAGGTAATAAGTATTTATGTTCTGATTAGGTATCATTATTGTCTTGTATTAAGGGGCCTCGCTACGGTCATTATTTAAGGGGCAACATTTAGGCAATTTCTTATCTTGTCATAGCCACCCGGGATCTATGTGTTAGTTGTAAATGATTATTAGTGTGAGTGAAATTAAAGGCGGGTATCCTCTCTCGTACGCGCTTGCATATTTCAATAATTCGATAACCGTATAAATTTCACTACACAAATTTTACAAAAACATACATTTGTTTTGACAAAATTAAAGTTAGTTAACGTTGTCTGATATTGATTCTGAAAAAATATTTTAATTATTTGAATTCAGCAGAAAAATGTCTGTAGATCGTACGAAACAATTTCCGTTTTTAATATTAATTTTAATTTTAATTATGATTCGAAAAAGTTCATATTTTAAAGTTTTCAATTACAGTTCACAATAATATAAAATTTAGTTTTTACAAGGTGCTTCGTAGAATCTATAGACAATTTTCTGGTGAGTTCAAATTTTTTTCAGAATCAAAATCGGACAACGTTAACTAACTTGAATTTTGTCAATACTTTAGGTATTTTAAGCTAAAATTGACGGCAGTAGCGAGGCTCCTTAAGCATTTACAACTACTTTTAAATAATAGGCGTTGGTACTAAAATAGTGTATAAACAGTGTACATTATATATAACCACAGAACAATACTATTGTGCAATATATTCTATATTAAAGAAGCAATACTGCTTAATGCCGATCTCTAAAGATTTAGCGTTGATGTTATATTTAAGTACCAGGTACGTCTTACATATTATATTTTCGAGAAAAATGCATTTACGTATAACTGTGGTCTGTGAACTTTCTACGTTGTCTTTCTATGGACCGTTGATCGTCATTATACTGCTTATAATAATATCGTCTCTGCAGTAATTAATATTGGCCAAAACGGTGATTTGCGAAATTTCCTGATGGTGGTTTAGTGGTTAGGTTAGGACCTCATGCACTGATCGGCGTAATAATAGCCTGTCTTCATATTAAATCATTGTAGTTGTTACGAGATGAATATTAAATGTGGTGATTATTCATTTCGTCACTTTCGAATTCATATACATTGTATAGGTAGGTACCTAAACCTAATATAGAAATACGTAGAGAAAGATAAGTCGTATTAAGTACCGCATTGCTGCAATTTATCGAGACGTGTATATATATATATGCACTTTTATACAAAGTAGTTTTTATTATAACTAGTACAGCCTTTTTTTGGCAAAATAAGTTTACATGATAATAATTGTTGATATTTTCCGCATTTGTGGTAGGTACCCTTATTTTTAAATTATATTTGATGTTGAAAAAATAAGAAACAATACATTATTGATTTTTAATTTCATAATTTTAAATAGAATATTTTAATGACAGTTTAATCAAATGTGGATAACATATTAAATATTGAACGAACAGTTCTTTTTAAAAGTTATAAAAATTATAAATTTAAGCTATTTTAAAATCAATAGATATATAGCTAAAAGTTCATTCGGTTATAAGCAAACCATTAATACAATAATATATATAGCTGCAGTGTCGCAACATGTATCTTAATGTTGTCACATTTTTAGATAATGAATGTTGATCGTGCCGTTTTAAAATTATCTCTTTTTATAAAAATTAATTAAGTAGATACATATAATATAGCATGATTCATCCAATGAGTTCGCTTCGAAAAAACCGTAATATTTATTATATAATTTAATGATTTGCATGCAATATTGCAATTGTACGTGTCATATTATACTGAAAGATGATTCGCCAAAAAAACTCGCCGCTTTTTTTCAATAATGCAATTATTCAAAATCTGACTTCGGAATTTTTAAGTATATTTAAAGGCCATATTTTGAAATTCTTTAGATTCTTGTACTTCTTAAGGAGTGTCCCGTGGAGATAAAAAGTTATATTTTTCAAATGAAAACCACCTTTTTCTACTTTAAATTATTTATTGGATAATTTTTCTGAAAATGTTGAGGTTCAAACATGTATTTTTTGTGTTATTTAACTTTGTGGACTAAGGATAATAGGTTCATGATAATAGGTTTGAAAGATATTATGGGAACTATGGCCTATGGGGAAATGAAAATGTTAGTAATTACTAATTAATGATGATAAATGTTAAATACTATAGAGTATAGATTAACATTACATCTATTTTATATTTTTGTATATTTTCTGCCCACATTGTAGGTGTGTATTTAGATTTGCAAATAATTTTAGAATCAAAAATTAAGATAGTATGGAAATGTAGATACAAAAATTAATATAATTTTGAGTGCAGTGAAAAATCTTTGCTTCAGTTGTCATTTAAGTCATCAATTCCTCTATAACCACGTCCCATCACGATTTTAATAACTTAACTTCGGCCACGGATCGACTACAACAACTTACCATACACTTGTTTTGGGCATTCGGCACTATATAATACAATTTTGAAGGTCAAACAAAAAAGTTGACGAGTTTTTATTAGTGTATACTTGAGTATTTTTTTATTTTATATAGCCGTGTATGTATATAGTTTATATTATTATTGTTTTACAACAAACGATATCTGTTTTAAAACAAAACAATATGTTATCGTGACATCGCTTCGTTATTTACACGACGCAGACGTGTTTAAGTAGGTGCGCGCATTTGGAAATTTATATTAATATTGCATTGCAATTATTGTAATGACGTGTTATAATGTACATAATATTGTTTTCACCCGTTGCATACATAATACATAATATATACTGTATAAGGTTGGGATCTGATTCAGTACATCGTGTGATGTGTATACGTAGACGCGCGTTTTGTTTTCAAAAAACTTTAGAACAATATTATGTTCGGACGATCTGTTGGTATATATTTCGGTTTTGTCTTCCTATAATAGTGGCGCGAAGAAGAACAATTTTCTGGGTTTGGGTGTGTGTGCTTATGCTTAAGCTCCCCGAGCAGTGCAGATTTCGAACCCGTGGGAAAACATTTTATGGCACAACAAAACGCGCAATGTTACAATATTTATTAATGTTAAACAAATTTAATTCATATAGTATTATTATCAATTATAATATTTGTTCAACATAATATTTAATAAACAAAGTGTATTTTGAATATAAACACACTTCACCAGTTCGCCACCCACACCCATCATTCATGCTTAATATGACAATGCAGCTTTTCAGAGTGCAGTTTTGATATCCATAATGAATTAAACATTGTTTTTCCTAAGAGCATGTGGTTCATCACTCTCAACTCCATTCCCTGTATAATATATTCGCGCCACGGTTCTTTTATATCCATGTACACGTAAGACTGAACTCATTATTTCAAAAATATTAATTGTTTTTGAAAATATTTTTTTATACACAATTGTACCTAAGTCGTTAAAAAACATTTTTCATTTATGTATGATAACATGCATTTTTAATTATTTATTCCAAATCAAAATAATATTTAGGAGTATAGGATGCATAAAAATCAAATTTGTGATGAGTAGTTTATGAGGTGCAACGTGCAAGTATTTAAAGTTTAGATTGAGCGGAGTGGAGTGGTACCGTGAACCAGCGTACCCAGAGTACACCGAAAAATGTTAGTCCACTACTCCGCTCATCAAAACTTTAAATGCTTATTAGGTATACCTTTTAAATAATAACCTACTTGTCCAAAATTTGTTTTTTTTATAAACATAGAAATACTCTGAATAATATTCTACTCCGGAATTTGTTATTAAAAAATGTATGCTGTCATTCAAGGGATAAAAACATAAAAAATAATAACGAAAAATATTGTTATATATAACTTAATTTGTATTACGAAAAAGAAATATTTTCAAAAACGTTATTGTCTTCTCAAATAATGAGAATTTCTTACGTTGAATGGATCACCCAGAATTATTCCTACCCATATACCATGTATAATGTAGATATATATATATTTTGACATATTTTACTCGTTGCAGTTGAACGTCAAGATCAACGGGCTGGACAACAAAGGCGAGTCGGCGCTAGATCTGGCACTGCGCGACCACCAGACCAGCATCGCGGAGATGCTTTGCGAGAACGAGGCGGATCCGGACGCACGCGATCGGACCGGATATACCCTGCTCCATCTGGCCGTGCAGAGGGGAGACTCGTACGCCGCCAACTTCCTGTTGGCGCACGGCGCTTCCGTCAGCTCGGTGACGCCGGACCAGGGCGACACGGCGCTACACCTGATCGCCAGCTCGACGCCGCAGCACTACGGGACGCCGGATGAACCGACGTCCGCCGCCGCTGCAGCCGCCGCCATGACGGCCGTGGCCCGGTCGCTGCTCGACTCGGGTCTGGATCCGAACCTACCCAACAGCCAGGGATTGTGAGTGTGCCCAGTTCTGTACCTATAATATATATACTATTATACATATATATTATTAATGACAGCCGCAGGGATTTACTCGTTTTTATCATCCATAATTATTTATCAACAAAATCCAATAATAAAATGTATTATTACACTAAGGTTTTTAGAGATTCTATTTAAAATAAGTGTTTTATACTCTGGGTAGTAGATATAGTATGAAACAGAAATGGTGGGAAGGGGTGCAACCTTTGTAACTTTTATTTTTTCCAACGGCCGTTTTTTGATTTTAATTTTTCGTTCCAGCACTCCTTTGCACTTGGCCGTGTTGGTGCACAACGACGACATACTCACGCTCTTGTTGGACGAACACGCCCGGTCGAGCAAGATCGACTTGAACGCTCAGACAGTCGACGACCACACTCCATTGTACTATGCGCTGATACACACGCCCAAGCTCGACACCGACGACAGCTTTGCCAACCGTTTGGTGACGGCCGGAGCGAATCCCAATCCCGTGAGTAGTTGTCGTTGTCATATTCTCGACCCGAGAAATTTAACTTATTTCGCTTTCCTAACTTTTTTAGATTTACAAGAAGACGTCCAATTCTATGTTGCACATCGTCTCTGACGAGAGTCTCGAAGACGCAGCTCTCTTCATTACGGCTCGTTGCAATAACATCAACTACACAAACAAACTAGTAAGGAAATCAATTTTTTTATTAAAGTTTCTTGTATGTTGAAAACGTTTGATTGTTATGCTTTTAGGGAGAAAGTGCATTACATATCGCGTGCAAAAGAGGACTGTCACGTCTCGTTCGACGTTTACTCGAGTTTGGAGCAAACCCGAATCTACAAACATTACCACCCGATGGTGTAATATTGAGCACGGATGATGGTATTCAGACCTCGTACAGACTTTCGCCATTACATATGGCCATAATTAACAAACAGGAGGGTGCCGTGAATGCCATCTTACACCACCATAGTGAGATAATCATTATTTTTATATTGTTGTTCCCTTAATAAAATAAATTATTGACTATGGTTTCAATTTTAGATACTATCACTGCTGAACCCAAAGATGGATTGTCTATGGTAAATTTGAATCTACGCGATTCACTAGGAGATACACCTTTATCATTGGCATTAAAATGTGACATGCAACACATTGTGCCTGATCTCATTGCTGGTAAACTTAATGATTATTATTACATTAATTAACACATTCAGCCATTATAACAACTATATTGTAATAATGCTTAAACAGGTGGCGCTGATATTGACATGAGAAATGGTGAAGGTATGACACTCCTACATCAAGCAATATTGAAAGGTGATGAAAAAACTGCTTTGTATTTAGTGAAACAAGGATCAAACTTTGATGCTAAGTAAGCCAAATACATTTTATAAGGTAAATAATATGATAAAATTATGAACTACACAGTATTATAATTATAGAACACAAGATGATCAAACACCATTGGAACTAGCTACAATCAACGGCCAGAACATTGTGGTTGAAGAATTATGCAAACGTGGTGTTGATATGGCAGTACCATCGTCAAATGGTGACCCTATACTATGGCTTGCTTTAACCTCCAATCAAGAAGATATTGCTTCTACGCTTGTCAAGTAATTAGTCTGGTTTCTGATAATCGAATTTAAAACACAATTATAAATAACACTTTTACTGGTTTAAGGTATGGTGTTGACACCGATTCGTGGAGTGAAGGGCCAGAGGGATGTCTGCAAACCCTTCTGCATCGAGCAATTGATGAAAATTCTGAAAGTGCTGCTCGTTTTCTTATTCGAAGGTAAAATCATGTCATTTTACGTACATTTGTAACTTACAACATTTAAATGTTTTCCAAATGTTTACAGCGGCTGTGATATTAATAATCCACGTAAGCCGGGACCGGGTGGTCGTGGTGGAGATGAGTCAAAGGATCAATCATCTCCATTGCACTTATGCTGTCATTGGAGCCTGCAGAGTGTAGTTCAAACATTGTTAGAACACGGTGCCAATGTCAATGCTTGGGTAAATAATAAATAGATTACTAAAACAATAATTTAAAAATCAAACAACTGACATTCAAATAAGAATCAAGCAAATATAATTTTTCCATCATTAAAATTATGAAACTTTAATCACTTGATTAAAATTTCATTCTTGTTGAAATTATCTATACACTCAATGTTTTTATTTCTTGTGATGAAACAGACATTGCTTGCTGTTTAAATTTCTGTTTCTATTGTAGACACAATATTAAAATATATTATAAAAAAAACTAAAATTGTACACCTTTTTATATACATTGTACTTAAATAGTTAAATACAAAGTTTCTAGGTTTAGTCAGAGATATCAATCAGAATAAAAAATTAACGGTGCCAAAATAATATATAATATAAATAGTATAAAGTATAGAGGAGGGAGTCTACACCTAATACCCCAAATATTTCTTACGACATAAAAAGAGATACGCAATCAAATAAAAACACAATATATGGATCATAGACGTGTTGTCTGCAGGAGTGCCCCTGAAAAATTTCTGAACCAAAGATTCTTGTACCTTGACTACCATAAAAGGGGGTGACTTTGGATATGTGGGGTGAATTCAGACAACACCATGTTTTTTTAGTTATCTTATAATTTTAGAATACACGTTTGATATAAAAGTAAAAACCTGATACTCCACATTAATATCTATTATAACCTCCATAGAAAATAATATTTATTGATGACATAGTGGTGTCATAGTACATGTTATGGAGGTAAATACAAAATATTATATTTTTGTATTTTTAAATTATAGAACTACATTTACTACTGTAGCCAACTAAAAATAGAACTATTTGATTGTAGTTTTCGGTAACCTATACTCGTTAATTTGTCTGTGTTAATTGTATTAATATGTGCAAATTGTTAAGTTACTTGATCTCACACTGTAGTACTAAATTGTCTTAATTATTACCAAACGTGGGGTTACTTCAGACAACACATTAACTATGCTCAGATCATATGTCATCAATGTAGGTCGTCCGACGTCCATGTATAAGAATTATAATACTAATGATATTTAAAATGTCGCTGATGATGTTAGTTATAAAAAAATGACAACACAAATAAGTAAAAACAGAAAAGTAAAAAATAAATTTCAAGTTGACATGTTTATAGAAAAGCAATGAATTATTTTTTTAGAATATTAAATAATTATGTTGTATTTGCGATAAATGTATGGGGTTTTTTTTTATTCAATTCATTAAATTATTTTTAAAAATTTCTATATTGTACAAAGTCAACCATTGTAATTATAACATCGGTTTTTAATGAAATCTAATAGGTAGGTACGTGTCCGAAGTCACCCCATTTTACGAGTCACTCAAAACAAAATTCAACTTTTAAAAAAAGTGTGAACATTTGACATGATCATTATAATGACCTTAATGATTATTCTTCTGTTATATGATCTTCTTTTCGCTCATTATAACAGTATTTTATTTACTAGTTAGGGTATAATATGTAAAAGTTTAATGTAAGAAATAAGAATATTCTGTTTTTTTAGGTCTAAAATATTCGTTACTTATAATTACTAATTTAACTAACCTATGTGGTATATAATATTATCTTCTGGTTACAAGCGTGAAATAACGTAAATATTTAAATGAAGTATCTAGTTGAAAAATACACTGTGATAAAAAAAAAAAAAAGTCCACTAGCTAATATAGTGGATAGTAGAGTATTCTGTGATAATAATAAATCATTTAGTCGATGATAAATGATTAATTAATAACTTTATAACATTTAATCACAGATATCTATTCTGAGCAGATTAAAACCGGCTTCACTTTTTCATGTAAAATGTAAAAATGTTTGTTATATAGTATAGCATAGATATCTATGTATTTATTAAAGAAAAGTCAGGGCCCACAGGGGGAGCCACGGCCCACCCGCCTCTCCCCCTGTGTACACGCCTATTATATGGATTTGGATTATATTTTTATTTTAAACAAATTAATTTTGTTAGCAAAATATTTCAAATGTATTATATTTTTTTAACATTTAACAACTCGTGTCTGTATTGGTACATGTGCATTGTTCTTGATCAAATAATAAAACATAGTAAAAAACAAACAAATCAATTTTTTGTTAAAACTTTTATGTCTCATGCAATAATATATTGTTAGCAGTGCATTTCACTGGTGCAAGTTTATAATTTACTAGTGCTAAATACTGGGATGTATGTTCCTAATTGTGCTAATGGTATTAGATTTTAATTATTTTATATTACGTAGATACTGTTTTTGCTTTTAAAATAATCATGAAACAAATTTAATGATTTAAATAAAATATATTAAGTTTTAGTTTTTACATCCTTCTTCATAATCTATTGACCATGATAAATTTAGGCGCCCACTGAAAATTTTCTAGGGGGGACGGATTAAGTTTGCATATACAAAATACTATATTTTGTTAACTTGGCTTAAACAGTATTTTTTACAATGGTTATCTTTTTTTAGTATATTGCATTTTCAATTTGTTGTATAGTAATTTACCACAGTATACTCAATTTAAAATAAATTTCCAAGAATTCAAGGGACAAATGTCCTAGCTTTTCTCCTTCTGGGCGTCTATGGTTACAATTTAATTTTTAATTATTAATATAAATTTAAACTAGAATCATAAGACTTCTAGTTTTTGTTGGTCTTTAGATTTAGAATTTAACTAGGGATTTCATGTTAAATTTAAACAATAGAAGTAAACTATTGATTTATGTACGTTAATACTAAATTTTATTTGCAGGATGCAGAACATAAAACTCCACTTCATATAGCAATTAAAAATCAGCATGCAGGTATTATAACGTTACTACTATGTCATCCGTCCATTGATCTTACTAAGAGAGATCGCACTGGTTTGACTCCATTTGCGGCCGCTCTGACATGTCGTAATGACAAAGCCGCTCGATCGATATTGGATAAGTTACCAGCAGCCGCAGAACAAGTAAACTATATAAAAACTAAAATCTGTAACAAATGTTCTAACGATATTTCTACTTCAAGTTTGATAATAAGGGATGCAACTTTTTGCACATGGCTATCCAAAAAGGTGACATTGAAAGCGTCTTGTTCTTGTTGTCGGTCAGTGTAGACGTCAACTCAAGAGTTCAAAACGAATTACAGACTACTCCACTTCATTTAGCAGTTGCAACGGGCAATGAAATGTTAGTGCGCAGTATCATTTTAGCTGGCGCCAGGGTACATATTCATCTAATTCATCACATATTTCCAAAACTTTTTATTATATTTACTATAACTATTTGTGTACATTAGGTAAATGATCAAGACACAATGAAGAGGACAGCATTGCATGTAGTTAGTGAAGCTGGACATGCTTCAATTGTGGTCGCACTGTTAAATAATAATGCTAATTTTGATGCAGTCGATTGTGAAGGTCAGTAAATACTAAATACGTATTATTTACAAATATTAAGAGTTTATTTTACCAATGTGGTTTCTCTGTCTTACTATTGTAAAACGCTCCATAATATATATTCCTCAGTTCAAATTTCGCGTTTATTACTATATTAGAGTGAATTAAACCTAATATTATGAAACATAAAGGTAAAAACATAATATGTATTCTCTTATTTGATATTTACAATATTTTAGTTTTTAAGTAAGCTAGAGTATGTATAATGTTAGTATTTAAAATTGTTTTAACTTGCTTAAAAATTAAAATATCATTAAAAACCAACTTTAGAACTCAGATAATATTCATACCTTGGAGTTTCATAATAAATCAATACACTCATATATTTAAGCTCACAACGCAAAATTATAAATGCTGAACATTTATTTTGGTATGTTATATGTTAGCAGTGGTGTATTGGTACGGGTACGCGGGTATACGCCGTATACCCATCAGAAGATTTTCGATTTTCGGCGTATACCCAAGGTAAAATCTTATTTTACGGGTATACGCTTCCAAAATAACCAGAAAACCAAATAAGATTTAAAATTTATTTAATAATTCATATAGGAAAAAAACGTTATTCGTTATTATATGTATTAATGAATTACTTATCAATTGAGGTAGGTATTGAATATAAGTTATATAACAATATGCGTCGTGTTTAATGTATTTTAAGACTTTAAGTTCAATTTAGTAAACCCAATATTGAATACAAAAAATCTATGTGGAAAATTCTATAGATTGTACCTATAATAATAATGTTATTATTATTTTAATTTTTTTGACATTCGAGTTGATTTTGTTTTATTTTCTATTGTTACATTATAAAAAAATTAATAAAATAATGTTAAAAACTATGTACTAATTGAACTGCAATAACGATATATAATATATACGATGATATAATTTGATCGTTTAGGTTACGTACATATTTTATTGGTGCGTATACCCATAAATATATTTACCAATACACCACTGTATGTTAGCAGTCCTGTAAAGTATTTGAGTAAAAGTATTCAAATACTTTTTTTAAGTATTGAATAACTTTTTAAATACTTTCAGCATGAAGTATTTTGAATAGTATTTTAAATACTTTTTTTGTATTAAATAGGTACTTTGGTTTTTTATTTCGAACATTTTATTTTTATTCAAAATAATTGGTTGGAAAAATATTATTGTCAACTACAATAATAGAATAATAGTCCAAATTTCTAAAAATAGTTATTGAATAACAATATTCCCTTTAAATTATTAGATAACTTACTACATATGTGTTTATATTACGATAATTAAAAACCCACTTTAAAAATCAAAAGTATTTGAAAAGTATTCCAAATACGTTTTCAAAGTATTTGAGTAGTATTTTAAATACTTAAAAAAAATGTAATTGAGTATTTACTCAAGTACTTTTTAAAAGTATTCTTTACAGCACTGTGTGTTAGTAAGATAAACGGAAACACACATTTTCTTAAGTGTTTCATTAAAATGTAGATATTGCATATTTATTGTATATTTATCGCATTTGATATTCCTGCAAAGGTCAAAATGCATTGCACATTGCTTGCCGCGAGGGTCATTTACAAGTGGTTCAAACTTTACTGGGCGAATCCGAGATCAATGCTGAAGCTTTGACATTGAAGTGTCGAAATCCACTTCATGAACTGGCCAAGTATAGTAAGGAGAGTTCGGCAGCCATATGTGAAGTATTTCTTGAGTACATGCCAAAATACCCTCTTGAGGTACAAGATGCTGAGGGAAATACAGGTATGAAAATCATTTTTGATGAGTAGAATTTAAAATATGGTAAAATATTAATGCTTTAAACATATTGTAGCATTACTATTGGCGTACATGAAAGGCAATGGAAATTTGTGTAGGACTTTAGTAAAAGCTGGTGCTTGCGTTGGAGCTATGAATAACGATGGTATCACTATATTTAACTGTCAAATGGCTACTACTCAATTGTTGTTTAGGTAAATAATTTTTTTTTCTTTGATAATTGTGTTATTCAATTATTATTATTTACTTTTTGTTTTTATTAGATTGCTTGATAGTTTGACAAAAGAGCCGCCATGGGTAGACGGATGTGAAGTGTGTCAGGAGTGCGGATTGAAATTTGGTTTTACAATGCGTAAGCATCATTGGTAAGTAATGACAGACATACTGAAGTATATTTTGTTTCATTTACGATCATATTTTTTTTTTTACTTAGTCGTCATTGTGGTAGACTATTATGTAGCAAATGCTCCAGTCAAGAAGTTCCTATCATAAAGTATGGGCTAGTGAAAGCAGTAAGAGTCTGTGCCTCTTGTTTCCAAGTTCTGCAAGGCGGCTAAAGAGTAGTGAGTAAAAACCGTCTACATTGTGACCACATTACTTGGTTATTTTGATGTATTTATTACGGTACTCTAAATGTAACCTATTGTGCAATTCAATATTTTACTGTTCAATTTTCTACTCTAAATAATAATCCAACATGGCTTTAAAATATTTACATAATTGCATGTATTTGTTTATTATTGTATTCATTATTTTATTTCATTTAATTCCATTTAATAATTTTAGATACCTTTATTACAATATTGTTTATTATTACTTTTTTTTTTAACCTTTCTATTATATTTTATGATAAATTATTGTTATTATTAATCATTTATTTTTACACATACATATAATTTGATTATTTTTGTACAATTATATATTATATCTACTATAGTATAATTGGTTACCTATATAAATTAATATGAACTGATTACCATAAATATAATGCTTTTACAAATCAAAACATTCACCAATTTCTGTCCATTCTATTGAATTACTCTTCCTTAAAATGTTTTATTATGCTGTTTGATTGAGCCATCCCAGCCAAAGTTTATTCTAATATTTACTTGTTTATCTTACAACTATTAGAGAATAATCAAAGCATTAGTCAATGTTATCATTAAATTAACTCAAAGCACTCATAAACAATAGATAATATGTACCATTTCAATACTTGGTATATGGTGTAACTCAAAAACAAATAACCGTAGATGTTTGGAATTTTCACCAAATATTTATCTTATCGTTTTCTACACATTTTCAAAATATTTTAAAAGTTCTTGTACTATTTATAGATATTTGGCCTTTTTTTTCTTTAAATGTCGATTAAAAAATGAGAAATTTACTTCAGTTATAATAATAATAATAAATGTATTTATTTCATTTCATAATATATACAATACTAGCTGCCCGACCTTCCTCCGGAAGAAATTATTTTTTTACAATTTAATTTAAAAACATATGACTATTTTTTGGCTATACAAATAATATAATATAATTACATATTGTAATTATTGTTATTGCTAATTTCTGAAAATTATATATCCTACATTTTGAATTCAACCACTGGAGTGGTAAATTGTATTCTTTTTATTATAGAATAGAGATAAGGTAGAAAAAAATATAACAAAAAATTATTTGTTCAATGAATAATATATATTCAAATGG
>NC_042494.1:83008558-83038918 GCF_005508785.2 Acyrthosiphon pisum
AAAATAATTTGCTAATTCTCGTGATTTTTCCATATTTTGTCAATTTTTAAACTTTAAATACTTATAAAAAAAACTGTGACTAAGGATTTTTAATATTTTTCATCTGCTTTTGAAACAATATACTAGGAGCAATTTTCAAGCTTTTTTGATCAACAAATAAAATTTTATTGATATTTTTAGAAAAACTGACAATGTCCGTAAAGAGCTCAAAATAAGTCAAAATATTTTGAAAATGTTATGTTGTATAGAAAATGCTAATATAAACATTCAGTCAAAATTTCATGTATCTACGGTCATTTTTTTAAAAGTTACACCAAAAACCAAATTCAATTTTGCGAAAAATCGATTTCGCGTAAAAATTCCCGTTTTTCCTTAATTTTTCTTTGGTTTTTCTGGGCGCTTTTGAAAATTACTGTGAATTTTGACCTCCCCAATGCACCAACGATATTCACTTTCCAATCGAACAAGATACTGAAGTTGAAAATCGAAGCATTATTTCGACTACTTATGGTGTACACAGACACAAAAATAAAAAAATAAAAAAATAAACACACATCATTGTAAAATCAATACATTCATCGTTCCACTCAGAATCTAAAATGCAAGTGCAAACAAATAAATAAATAATTAATAATAATAATAAATAAACAAACAAATCGGTTTCCTTCGTCTCCAAAATCAACTTAGATTCTTATATAATATAATATATAGATAATATATTAATATATCTAAATATAACACTAAGAATTATGAAATGATGATGTCTCCAAGACTCCAAAACTCACCAAACTACAACAAGCTTTTGCTTTTTGGAGACACGGAGTTCTATACAATTAAATATAATTATGTATTTATGTATATATCATCCAAATATTTACTGAACGTATTCAATAAAATATTTACAAAATAAAACCGAAGGTAAGGAAGGTATAAACACTGTACACTATAGCAGGGGTCGCCAACCAGTCCATCTTTCTAGGAATATAGTTCGATCGTTATAAAAATTAATTTTACCATTATCGGTCAATCGCGTAATAAATACAATTTTTTTTACTATTTCTTGTGTATTTTCAATAAATTACATTATTATATTATTATTATTATTATTATTATTATTATCATCATAAAGAAACAATAAATATTTATTCTTTGGAGCTTAGACCTTTTTTTTTTTTGCTCATAAAACAAATCTCTTCCTAAAGACCTAAATTCTCCTAGATGGCGATCACCTGGGACTAAAAATTTCAAATGTAGCTCATTTGTTTGAAAAGGTTGGCGACCCCTGCACTATAGTCACGATTTTCACTTTTCACAAGCCATATAAATATTAATCTTTCACTATAACGTGATATCAAATAAAAACCAATTAAATAGGTAACATACCAAAACGTTTATTTGTGTAAATAATCCAACGGCTGCGGCCCGATTAAGTGATTAACGATTGAGCCGGGTCCATTTTTTTTTTTTTTTAATTGATACCTATATCAAGAACAGCGAAATAAGCGTCGGACGAATCGCTCCGTCCGTTTCCAATAACAATATATAGGTGTACTCGGAAAAACCGTCGCGTCGTTGTCTTCCGCGTCTGTAATATTGCATATTATACACCCAGTGTCGCAACAACCACAGGGACAGCCCGGGCAATGCCCCTGTAGAGGGCCGCTAATCGTTGGCTCAGGGGCCTCCAACGGCGCCCCTCATCTATTTTAAATTTTTAAATAATTGCATTGTAATCTAATGTTTAAATCAAATAAAACATATTAAATAAAAATATTTATTTTCATAATTTATAATGCTATCTAATTTGTTGTCGAAGAACGGGGCCCATATTTATCCATAATAATATCCATATTTACCTATAAATGGTCATAATGCTACTGTTCATTGTAAAGCTATATGAATAAAAAAAAAAA
Organism: Acyrthosiphon pisum; assembly: GCF_005508785.2. Taxonomy (NCBI): domain Eukaryota; kingdom Metazoa; phylum Arthropoda; class Insecta; order Hemiptera; family Aphididae; genus Acyrthosiphon; species Acyrthosiphon pisum. Next base: position 83,010,472 of record NC_042494.1, read on the forward strand.
AAAGCCACTGAGTAGTGGGCCTTCACATTATATTTTTATGCTTTTTAAAAAAAAAATCATCATAATTATTCATTTTTGTATAGGTAATCTATAAAAATATATATATATAGGCATTAGACCTCAAGTCCCCATACATTGACTTTCTCCGCGGCCCCAAGAATTCTAATTGCAGCACTGAGTAGTGAGTGTAGACGTTTAGTGATATATTATCAATAATTATATTATCAATATACGCAAGATATTTATAACCAATCTATCACGGACCGTCCCTTACCGCTCCCGCTTTTTTTTTTGTTCCATCCTACCGATCGATCTAATAATGCGATAATATTTCAGAAAACTGATCTGAATTCGTTAGAATGTTTATTTGAGATCAGTCAGTCCACATTTTAAGATTTCTGCTTTAAATTCATAATAATCAACGTTTGAAAATTCCGAAATTTCAAAATATTCAAGCTAAATTTTTAGATGTGTGTGTGGGGGGGAGGGGTGTAATTGTGAAAGGTGGGCTGACCAATCTCAAGTAGACATAATAACAAATTTAAATCTGTTTTAAAAAGTATTATCGCATTACTAGATCAATCAGTATGTTGGAATAAAATTTGGATGTTTTGGATAAAATAACTGTTTAATATATTATAAGTTATAGTATTTCGTCAGGAACATTTTTCCCGGCTAGCCCCGTCTTGTGCCATAAAAAACTTCGTTTCAATAATATTTGATTGTATTTATACTCGTATTTGAATGTGTATACAATATCGGATATATTATATTATGTAGGTACCAATCATATTATGTCTTTACTCCGTTCTTCGAGAAAATATGGTTATTTTGTATTAACTATTTGACTATATTAACGTTCACACGTTCTACACAATAGATAATATTGTTTACAATTCTTGTATGGTTTATATAACTGTCCATGTCCACCGGTGTAATGAGTTATTTTATGATTTATTCCGCAGTCATTCGTTGCCTTTGGTGTTTGATGGCTTAAATATTTCTTGAAACATATTATAATATCCGTATAGCATTATACTGTGTATAATCGACTATTGAGTTTTTTTATTTAAAATATATATTTTAACGATTTTTTAGTCGTTAAATCCGTAATAATTATACACTCGACAAAACGAAAAAAAATAAACGATATTTTTTTGTTCACATCAAAATATGTTTATTATAATAGAAGGCTCGAAAATAAGAAAAAAATTTACATGTGTGAACAATTTAACAATTTGGAATAACTTAAATTTAAGGGAAAACATTACGACGGACAGGATAGACACAATAAACAAGGGGGGGGGAGGATGTGAGATGGTGATTGGTGCGGAAGTGTAGTGTTGCTGGCCACTGCAGGTCACCTCTGCACGTTCTTCGACCTGTCCCACGGGTTGACGAGTGTCGCTGGCGCGTTTGCTCGGACGCTTGACGACCTTGCCCAGCCGGCGAGGCCCGACTGAGACGGCCACGCGAGCGATCACGGTTGACGGGGACGAACGGCCGCTAGTGTGCGATGTCGTGCGAGTCGGCGGTCGACGGCGTGACGAATCGGCTGACGGACGGCGAAGACCAAGACGTGGAGCAAGCGAAGTGAGATTCTGTGCTGCGGAACCGGTGGAGCGAGCGAAGCGACCGATGTGGGATTACCGCGCGGCAAAAAGGTGAGAGTCAACGGATCGCACAGCGATCCTTGACTCTCGGTAGTTTTCGCCCTGGCGTTGTCCCTGTGTGGTCCTGCATTGCGTCCCTGCACCGCCAGACCCTGAAATGGTTAAGATTCTGCAAGTCCGACGCCGCTGAGTTGTCCGCGTGTTCCAAGCACGCAAATCTCTGTATCACTCAGCCATGCCGAGGTCTACGCCGATGCCGTCAAACCGAGTTGCCATCGCCATCGTCATCGTCGGTGTACCGTCGGGGCGGAATCGTTGCTCGCGCCGGTACCTCTACTAGCCGCCGAGCCGTCGCCGTCGCTCCACGTGACCGTAACTGCGGCCGGGTGCTCGCTGAGCCGCCAGAGAATCTTGCGCGTCAACGACGACGGAGCGCGCTACGCCAGCGAACTCATCGTGCCGCGGGTGGTCGGAAAACGTGCGCGCGTGACTTACCGCCGCGCACCGTCCGTGCTCTTTCTCGCATCCTCCCCTCCATTCCGTCGCCGTCATCCTATCCGTTGTCTTCGGCCAAGGGGCGAGGTGTGGACGTTTTATCATCGGCAGCAGCACAGTCCGCGGAAAAAGCGTCTGACGCTTTTCCACCTCGTACGAGGTGGATCGCAGTTTCCGGGTGCTGCCGCCGGGTCCAACCAACCGACCAGCTCACCAGAACCATTCATTACAACCATACCCTTGGTCGGCTCAATGTTCTCATCCTGCAACACGTCTTCTGGACGCAAAACATCATCGAGCGGTCCGCCCTCGGGAGTCGGAGTGGAATCGACAGGCCCCGACTCCGAGGACGGCGCGTCCCCACACGACGACGTAAAACTGCTCGCGAGCAAAACGGAACGGTCCTCTTCTGCTTCTGAAAGTTTCAAATGGTCGTCTCCCTGGACAATGTAGTAGTGGCCGAGCGGTGCTGCCTCTGGGATCGGAGCAAGCTCCGACTCCGCTGCAGACGACAGCGCATCGCCGCTCGGCAATCCATCACCATACAAGGAGACAGACTCCTCGACGTCTTCGTCCAACTTCATTCCATCTGCGCCTTCAAGAATCAGATTTTGCCGTTCAGGCTCCGACTCCGGGGTCTGATCGTCGCCACTTGCAGTAGTGACGCTCGTATCAATGGCAGATAGAAGAAGAGTGACTAAACGCACGAGGTATTCGTGTCTTTCGTCAGCGTAAGTGCCTTCCATTATGTTGACTACAATGTCTTCTAAGATTTCCAGTAATGTGGCGTTTACCGCGTCGTGGTCGATGTTGTAATAGTTTGTTGCCGTATTTAATTTTTTGAACTAAGATTATATATGTACGTGCGCGTTTGGATTTAATCGAGAATTGGTAATGAGCTAAATACAAATCTTTCAACACTTATACCGATCTCCGAGAAAATCTCCCAGACGACGTCGTGTGTCACTAGCCAGCCTACTACCTAGTATGTTTTCGCTCTCGTCGGCCCGCAGCATTATACGTACATCGCAGCATTAGAATTTCGAGCGCGTTAATAATAACAATTGTATTTTATTTGCTAACAATTCCCAACACATTTTCAATTATAAATACAGTAGTAAGTTTGCTCACCTCCTATAAGCAAAAGCTTGTGTTGAAGGTGAGAGGATCTTAAATTAGACATTCAATTTAAATACAAATAATAACAATAAAGTACAGTATGAGATTTACTTAATGTAAAGTAGAGCGTTAATTTTTCTAAAGACCACTATTATTATTGATATCCAGCGACACGGTCATGGCGCAAGCTAAGTAAAAAAAAAAATAATTGCACGACGGTATAGAATATCGAAGCAGGAGTTGCCTTAATACACCTAATATTCGCGCGTGTGTTCACCAAGTCTCCGGTTTCGGGCTGCAGCGTATATTTATGACATGACGATCCTCGCTGCGGCAGTTAATCACAAATATATTATACACGCGTATTCATTACGTCATCATTTACATGCAATGCGAGCGTGCTGTATACTTAAGATTCTTTGTACGCAATCAAGACAACCGCGGCCGACTTTGCCGGAGCCGAAGCTTTGCAGCTATATGGCTATATTATATTATATACACTGCAGCTACAGAGACCCGAGACTTATATATATATATATATATAAATGTGTGTGTGTGTGTGTGTGTGTGTGTGTGTGCGCGCGTGTATAAAACAATATTATATATTCCCTTTCGGAGAACTTCGCCGCACCCGGGCCCGCGAACTCGCTCGCGTCTTAATTATATTATTATATTATCTTTTCAGTCCCGAACAATTTTCAACTCGGCCCACGCATTCCACCACTCGGATGCGAATAACATAAAAAATCGGCCGTATAATACGTGTGCATATAATATATTATATTATATACGTGTGCGCGTGTGCACTCGGCAGCAAATAATAAATGCGTATTCCGCATAATATGTATGCGTACAGTGTATAAGTACGACCGCAGTGGATTTTCGTCTCGAGAAAACTCGTCCATCCGCCGAAGAATTCACGATGCCCCCCTCCCCATCCCAAAATTACTCGGCAACCCTGACTGAGGTCTGACGCGATACGTATATTATAAGAACCCGGTCCATATTATTATAATAATATAAAGTATATTATAATATCGGATGGCCTATATTCGTAAGTAGTGCGGTGCATTTTTATTGATAAAACGTGGTTGTTTAAAATATTTAAAAAAGGCTGTATAAAAAATGATATCATAATATTACATAATAATACAGAGTGTATCAAAAGTCTTCATCCGATTTCAGAAATTTATATTTATTTCAAAAATAAAGATATAAGGGTGAAATAAAGTAAAATATATACTTAAAATAGTCAAGTTTTATTTACTTTGGTTACAAATGTTCAATATGAACCCCACCAGCCCGAACCCAAACGGTCGAATATGGGAGATCTAGCTCTAGGCCTGCACGACGTGAGACTTTTGTGGACTCCGAACGAAACTTTGTCGAACACGCTCGATGTTTTCGTCAGAGGTACGAGGTCGACCTGAGCGTTTCTATGCCCACAGACAATCACTTTCTGGGAACGTTTATTGCCAACGTCGAATGCTTAGAGCAGTTGGAGCTTCAGTTCCATAAGTTCTTCGAAAATCACTTTGAACGGTTATTACCGACTCGCACTTATTGAAACGTAGGACGCAACACGCTTCCTGTTGCAAGTCACCATAACGAAATAAACTAACGGTTCCTAGTTCACTAGCCATAACGGTGCCAAATTTATCAACTAGATAACTTAAAATAAACTTGGTTATCTAATTTTTCCATCAATACATTGGTCTTTAACCTGCAATTAACCATTGCCGAACTATAATAGTTTGTAATCGGATGAAGACTTTTGAAACACCGTGTATAATGTAAAATATTTTATGGTTTTTCCTTCCCTCGTGTACATAATATACATGTACAGGATCACCATTCACCGGGGAGGATCCTAGGGCTCCCCACCAAGCTGTATTTCTAAAAAATTTTATAATGTTAAAAACTAAATAACAAAAAAAATCATTGAAATTGTCTGAAAATTATAACTTGCCCCCCCCCCCCTAACCATGTCGTTGGAACCGCCTATTCCATTCACCGAGTATGCTCAGTGTCAGTGCTCACTCATTTTTCCTTAGAAAATAGGTACTTTGATTTTTTCAGTAATTTAAGGAGTGTCTTGCACTCTTGTGGCGATAAAAATATATACCAAGTACAAACTTCAGTTTTCCAAACAGAACCAAAAAAAAATTGAACGAGTAGTAGTTTCTGAATTATGTAACTAACATAATTATTGAAAGTTATGGTAGATAAATAATTAATTAATATTTAATATTAAAAGGCCTCGCTACTGCCGTCAATTTTAGTTAAAAATACCTAGAGTATTAACAAAATTAGAGTTAGTTAACGTAGTCCGATTTTGATTCTGAAAAAAAATTTGAACTCACCGGAAAATTGTCTATAGATCTGACGAAGCACTTTGTAAAAACTAAATTTTATATTATTGTAAACTGACAAACTATAATTGAAAACTTGGAAATATGAACTTTTTCGAATCATAATAAAAATGTGACAAGATTAGAAATTGCCTAAATGTTTCCCCTTAAATAATGACCGTAGCGATGCCCCTTAATAACGATTTATTTATTTTAAAAATTGAGTATTACTAATTTCTATTAAGTATTCAAATTTATAGTTGTAGATATGTAGTAAATGTTATAGTCGGGACTTAAGTTAATAATTAATAATAGTTAGTTCTGGTGGGTATGTATGCAAAGACAATGAGACACCATTTTATAGGTAGGTATATTTAAACGTTGAAATTCATTATTACCTATACACCACTGTAATATGTATAGTAAATTATTTCACAAGTGTGATTAATGACTAATATTTTTCTAAGAGTGAGTGCTTCAAAAAATTGCACGTAACCCCTACTCAACCATACAATATTGGTCTTAAAATTGTTATCAAGCCGAAGTCTTGCCATTTTAATAATTGTATAATACTATTATACATTATACTTAAAAAGGTAATATTTTTTTAACTTTGCGGTTGCTCGACTGATATAATAAGTAATATATCTCATTATTCACGAAACATTTGGATAATTATATTCATATTCACTATATTTTGTATTAACGGAATAGATTTATTTATACTTTTAATTTAACATCTCGCGAATTCAACGAATCGAAACGATAAATGTTCAGTTTTTGTAAAATAATTACAAAATATAATATACCTTTGAATAATATTATTAACTGTACGCCGCCGCCGCCGCTGTCGGTACCCACATACCGCGATAATAATATAATAACGAGCTGAGCTTTTCTCTCTCGCAGGCCGCAGCTGGTTCGCGCGCTCAGTCGCAGATATAATAATAAATATTAAATAATAATAACGGAAATTCGAAGAATTAAAATATATAATAATAAGTGTACGACTCGCGAAACACGCAGTCCCTCGGATATTATAATTTCAATTCCAAGTAAATCCACCCACCGTACCTTTTAGTCTTTTGCAGTTTTACATCAATCCACGCGCATGCACTCATCATATATCGGTAGGTACTATAAATAGTGTTGTACTACATTATTGTAATACGAAAAATATTGCGAAATGTTTCAGCTCTCGGCAGGAATATTCGTAGAAATACGTTGCGCGTACATTGTATAATTTAATATATCTAATATATATATATATATATTATGTACATATATATAGCACTCGCGTTTATGAATAACGACCCACTCGCCATGTATAAGCCGCGGTGATTGGTTTCCTCGAATTTTTCATTAGGGTTTTTTTTACCTAAAGGAATCCCTTTCAACAGCGCATATTGTTAAGTGGAACGTGGTCGTAAATACATGAATACCTACCTATGTATGCGCGCGCGCATGTATAATAATGTGACGAATAATAATTATATTGTAATACACGTGAAAGCACACACAGACATAATTGTTATTGATAATTATAATATTATAAAAGGTATTAGGCATATTATTTAGCGTGTGGTGTAAGTGTGCAAGTTGCTAAAGTATTGTCATTAATGCTCATTATTATACGTGTAACCGGTGGTGTATCACATTATTTTAAGACCTAGTTTATTGTAGGTACACAGTGTGATTATCAAGTATATGCTCCTCCCTTTTTTTTCTTTTTTTGATAATCACTAATCAGTTTATTCAAATTTTTGTTTTTGGAATTCTGTCACATTTTTTGTTACTCCTTGCTCTAGTGCTCTCCAAACATCATTATATTATTCAAATCTTTCGTTCGGTGTTTCTCGTTTTTGTCTGCAGCCATTTTTGTTCATACCATTTCCACAAGTTCTCGTTTGATTTCGGGTGAACATCGATTAGAAATTCGGTATTATAGTTCGGACGCTGGCTGTTATAACTGTTATTAATTATTAACATAATTGCAGGAGGGACATAAATACACATCACATTACTTTAAGACTGAGTTTATTGTAGGTACACTGCAGTGTTATTACCAACTAAAAAGTATGCTCACACCCATTTTTTTTTAATAATCAATTTATTCAAATTTTTGTCTTGGAATTCTGACGCATACCTGCTTTATAGGACCATATTTTCGTAGGTACGTACATTTATTAAATTGTTAGTTTAGTCATGTATTCCTGTGACAGTACCTACCAAACAATTTTTTTCAAATGAGAATCACCCTTTTTCCCTGTAAATTATTATTCAGATGAGGTAATTTAAAAATGTTGAATTTTAACGAGTCAATAACGAGTAGTTTTTGATTTTAGTATTTAATTTGGTAGTGCACTAGCCATTATAGTATGATGATTTAATAAACTATACATTATAAATATTACATATTTTAAAATTTTTGTGAAACTATTTTTAACGATTACTATATTTAATAATATAATAATTTTAATAACTTAAGATCTAATCGTTTGAATTTTGGTTTAAACACATCAATATTATCATTTTTCAATCATCGTAATTTACTATCAATTTATAGATTCAAAGTGAAACATTAACCTTTTATTGTTATTCTTTAATATTCTTTTTAAAGGGATTAAGATTCTTATTATTTAAACTTTAAAGAAAATATTTGAATTTATGTAAATATATTATAAGATAGTGTTGATTTATTAAAATTCCTCAATATAAATACGTATTTACTTAATAGTATTAAATGTACTACCTATAGAAACGAATATTCAAGCATGGTTGTGTTCTTCTTGAAAAAATCGCCGTTGGAAAAATTGATTTTCTGTGGTTGTAGATCTTAATAAAACACCGTGCAGTAGAGAAAAGAATGATATTTCCGATGAATTCTAACCGTCCAAGTGCTATCGTCACCCAGCCTCACCGTTGGATGTTGGTTCGATGGCGTTAGCGTGATCTGGGTTTATTTTTAAATAATAAGTTTGTATCTTCACAAGAGTAAAGGAACTTCCTTAAATTATATAAATTCTAAGTATTTCAAAATATAGTCCTGAAATAATAGTACCTATATGCATAAAAATTCCAAAAAACAGAATTTCATTAAATTCGTTATTAAAGGAATAAAAGGGAAGTGCGAGCATTCTTGGTGATTTGTGAATCACTAGCTGTTTACCTACATAATTAATATAGGGGCCGAATTTTGTATTGAACACACACAACGAAAACAAATGTGATTATGACTAAAATATATTATGATCTAAAATAATAAAATTTGCTCATGAATGAAATTTTCTGAGTTTTAAAATTTAATGCTTTAAAAACTTCTATAATTATTATCGCACCGTAGTTTTGTTGAAAGTAATACACTCTCACACAATATGCGCTGCTGATAATATGTTAGGTATAACTTATAATTTTGCAATTTATACAGCTGTATCGTGTTTGCTACAATTTTAGAGATTTAAGTAAGATATTTCTAGAAAGTAAATACTTTTAAAGAGAAATTGAGCGTTTACCGTATATTATAGGTACCTATATATATTATTTATAGTAACTAAAAGATTACTTACTGTAAAAGTATTAATTTTAAAATTGATATAGTGTTAGATTGTGCAAATCAAACGCACCGTGTTATAATAAATTCTGAATTCAATAAAATAAAACTGGATTGAAGTTACTAGCACAGTTGCACCAGGAAGAAATATCATTAATAACTATAGCATATAGAGACGTTCACAGATTGTATAATGTGTTCAATATACAAATCTACAAATACAAACTAAAATATTTGTAATTAAAAATTTAGAAATATCGCCGTTTTAGGTTGTGAAGTTTCTGAGAAATTAAAACTTAAAAAATGGGTGTATGAACTATGAAATAAAAAGCTCGAATACAGAAGAAATCGAATCTGAGATCTAACCTTTTTAAAAAACTTTGTATATGTTACTCAAGCTTACCTATGTCATTAAAATAAAACAGGATTTTCTACCATTTTCATCAACCTACGAAAATAATTTTATACAATGATATGCTAATAATCTTCGCAAGAAAAAAATGTTTGATTTTATTAATCACTGCATAATTTGATTTGGTTTACTATTTCCGTAAACTTCCTATCCTAGTAGTAAAATTCACTGGAAACTCTTCCCTCCCTGCCACCGTAAAATCAATAATACATCAAATATGTGGTTAGACCTCGCATTTTCGAATATTTTCTTCTCAAATATTTAACATACTATTTCCAGCCCCGGGGGAAAACGCAATATTTGGCCAATGCAATTATGCAAACCAATTGGTGGATTAAAATGTCTCAACAGATTGGACAGACGGTAAGAATGTGCCACAAGTATACGGTGTGTACCTACTACCTACATATATATAATAAGTGAGGGACAAAACAGAAATTAACCATTGATTCGATTATTTCCATCATATTTTCCCGAGTGACCTTTGAAGATAGCAGTTATTGATACATAGACTTATTTACAAAATGGTAACTGTTACATATTAATGTCTGATTATATTATTCTAAGTTTTTGGAGCTGCAAATATTATTAAACACACTATTTACAACACTACGGTGTTCAAGACGGTAGTCAGGAAAAAAACCAAATAAAAATTAATACATTTATAAAAATTAAAATTAAAGTATTAAATTATTATTTTTAATTTTGAACATAGTTGGTCATAAAATTAAAGTTAGGAAAAAAATCCAATTTATTTATTTAAAAATGTCAGTTGTTGTTGTCAATTATATTATTAATTTTATAATAATATCAATAGTATTCTTTAGTAATGATGTGTTTTTTTTTTTGTGTGTGTCTGTCATCGCCTTTTGGGGCAGTAAAAGATTTACACCTAGATATGTATAATGCATATACTTTGTACATGGGGATTTTTTTTTAAATGTACATGTTGCAGTGTGAACTACATATATATATTAAGTTATATTATAGTCACTGACTTATTAATTTACCAGAAAGACGGTTTGTCAGCCTAAGGTATTTTATAGTATATTAATCATATTGTTATTAATTATTATTAATAAGGTAGCCGGTTAAGTTGAATTATTATTATTTGTTTATTATCATATTTGGAAAATTATTAAAATGTTTTTTAAAAATTTGAAACTGAAAATGATTTTGTTGAAAACTAATTTTGCTTAAGGGGATGGGTAGCGGTGATTTCCTGTCTTTGTCTAACACACACGCCACATAAGAATTCAGACGTGTTTTTTTGTCAAACGTACCGATTGATATAGTGAAGCGATAAAAATTCTGAAAACAGATTTGAATTTGTCGTCAAGTCTACTTGAGATCGATCAGTCCATATATTTTATATTATCCCCCAAAATCCTAAAATTATTGTATTATTAAAGAGTAATTAACAAAATTTCATTTTTCATTTTTTGGAGAAGTGTACCTAAATCAAAAAATCAAAAATGTAGACTGATCGATCTCAAGTAGACTTGAAGACAAATTCAAATCTGTTTTCAGAATTTTTATCGCTTCACTATATCAATTGGTACGTTTGACAAAAAAACACGTCTAAATTCTTATGTTGCGCCTGTTATAGACAAAGACAGGAAATCACCGCTACCAATCCCCTTAACAATTGCCGTTTTTCCTTGGTTATTATTTATGGTTTTCTTCATTGCTTTTGAAAACTACTATGAATTTTAAATTTTGACCTACTAAATTCAATTTCCAATCCAACAAGAAACTGAAATTGAAAATCGAACCATTTTTACTGCCTCAAACGACGATGGCAGACACTCAAAAAAAAAAAACACATTATTACTATAAAATACTATTGTTATTATTATAAAATTAATAATATAATTTGACAACAACATAAAATGAAATTTTTAAATAAATAAATTGTTTTTTTTTCCTAAACTTTAATTTTAAGGCCAACTATGTTCAAAATTAAAAATAATAATTTAATACTTTAATGATATATTTTTTAATATATTTATTAATTTTTTTTTGACTTTCTTTCGGTGACATTTGTTCAAGACATGTGCAGCCTGTCCAGATATAGTTAGAACACGTAATTGTGGAACTCAATTAGTAATTAAATATGTAGGGTAAAGCGGGGTAAAATGTCGAATGGGGAAATATGACGAGTTCAGGGGGTAATTTCTCATAGGTTTATCACAACCTCCATGTGATTTGAATATGTAGGTACTATTATAATACTCCATGGTATAAATAGTCATGAAGTTAAAGCGAACTATGATAAAAATTTAATTCACAGCTTATTTTAGTGTAGTTTTTTAGTGTCAAAATGCAAAATATCCGCAGACCATGGTAAGTTTTTCAACTTCTTTACTAAAATATTCTGAAAGTAGGTACAACTCAATACCTACTAAATACTAATTCATCGGAGACCTATTTCGTTATCAATAGTTTTGGTTAATGATAAACGTTCTGTTAATAAAAATAGCATGAGGGGAAATATGACGAATTTTCAACGGGGAAAAATGACGCTTCGTTTTTAATTCGTCATCTTACCCTCCACATGTTGTTTTGAATATTTCTTTATATTATTTTAAACGATTTATTACTTTTAATATTGTTTTTATAATTATAATTTATTTATTTATTAGTAGGAGACATATCGAGGTGCAGTGAGACATATTATTATTTAATTTTCCCTATAATATTAAAAAATATTAAGTTCATTCAATAACTCTACTTATTATAGCCACTATTATAGCTAAGTACTAAATGGGTTATCACATAATTTTACTAAATTCGCTAAACATTTAGGAAAGGAAACTCAGAATTTATTACTACAATACCAACGATATTAATTTATAACATAGAACGATCTATTCCGAATTAATATATTTTATGTTGAAAATGTAACGAAATTGAACTTGTATTCATTTATTCCTCACCTTCGTGATATATAGACGTACTTTGGTAGGTATAGGTACTATTTCCAAAACAATCGATTTCGTAAAATCGTGTTTAACAACAGCCATTCATTTACCTCCCATTACCGATGATATACGATTGCGTACGATAACTCTACCCAACATGTACTAATTAATATTTATAGTATTTTCTGTGTACACAATATTCATTGTTATATATGTTTTAAGTTTTAATTTTTAAATTAACATAGTACCTATACATTATCTGTTAAGATAAAAAAATTATGTGTTTTTGTTAACTTTATTATCCATTATAATATATTAATTGAAATATTAAATGCATATAATTAAACTAATTTAAATAAACCAATAGGTAGGTACAGTAAATTAAAGTAAATCTAAAAAAGGTAGGCAAGTGGGTGTCGCTCTGCTGTACAGTAGGTTACAAGTGGGTCACTATAATGGATGGTGTTAAATTTGAATTCAATGATATAATATCATTGTATATAAAAAACGATTCTGAGCGAAAACGGTCAGCCTATGATATTATTATAAGTATATTTGATGATATTATTGTGAATAAAGTAATTTATATATTGACATATATATGACTTATATAGCTGGGGGTCATTCTATAATTTTGTGCGACACGGAGAGCGTTACCGTTACAGTTGCCGTGACAACCAAACAATAACAAAGATGATATTAATCTTATTACGTCTCTAGGTTACCATTAACAACCGATGATTAATATATTTAGGTTACCATAGTAACCTAATTATAGTTTTTTAGATTCTGAGCGTATAGCGATGAATGTGTTAAATTTACAAGACATACACATGTCTGATGTATCTGCATGCAGTGGAGATACTCCTTGTTTTTTACCTATTTACGTGGAATGTTGTTTTAAATTTTCAATCCTTAGTTATAAAAGTTTACATTTTATAAATTCTTAACTACAAAATAATTAATACATTTTAAATTTTATAAATTTTGTCAAAATTCGAACTTTAAATGCTTTTAAAAAAAATTGTGCTTATGTATTTTTAATATTTTTCAACTACTATTGTAACAATATATCAGGAGCCTTACATTAAAATTTTATTGATATTTATAGGAAAAAAAACTAAAAAAATTGAAAAATTACAATGTCCGTAAACAGGTCAAAAAGTGTCAAATCATTTTCAAAATTGTATGGTGTATTGAAAAGGCTAATATAAACATTCAGTGAAATTTTCAAGTATCCACAGTCATTTGTTTTTTAATTACAACAAAATAAGGAAATCGTTACATGAGAAATCTAGTGAATATCAAATGTTGTAAAAATATGAATTTCAAGCGTTCATAAAAATTTAATTTAACTTTCTTGTAGATATATTTTTTTTTTTTTTGATAAAGGTAGACAAATTTATGAGGAATCTTGTATTCAATTTTCAAAGCTTAGATTTAAAAAGAAAATTCTTTATGAATTTCTAACTCAAAATAATTTGGAAACTTTTGTCATTTTTACGTATTTTGTCAATATTTGAACTTAAAATGCTTATAAAAAAAATTGTGACTATGGATTTTTAAAATTTTTCATCTGTCTTTGAAACAATATATTAGGAGGAGCCTCCTATTAGATTTTCAAGCTTTTGTATCAAACAAATAAATTTTTATTGATATTTATAGAATAAAAAACTAAAAAAAACTCAGAAAACTGAAAATGTCCCTAAACAGCTCAAAATAAGTCAAAATATTTTTAAAAAGGCATGGTGTATAAAAAATGCTAATATGAACATTCATTCAAAACGCATTTACATACGGTCTTTGTTTTAGAGTTGCACCAAAAACCAAAATCGATTTTCATAAAAACCGTTTTTTTCGTAAAAATTCCCGTTTTTCCTTAATTTTTCTTTTGTTTTTCATGGCGCTTTTGAAAACTACTAGAAAATTTTTACTTTTGACCCCTCAAAGTACCAACTAGATACATTTTTCTATCAGAAAAAATACTGTTTAAGAAATTTTAAGTACTTTTACTGTACTAAAAGGTGAAGACAGACTAAAATAAAAATAAATAAATAAAAAAAACTCACATCATTGTAAAATCAATACATTCATCGTTCCACTCTAAAAGAAACATATTAAAAGTATACTCAATTCAAATAGGTACACAATATAAGTACAAGTTATAAAATAAAAACGATAGGTTCCTTGATGATAAAAATTGTGACAAATTCCATCGATTTTAAATTAATTGTCGTATAATTGTATTAAATTTACATATTATATATGGTTAATTTGTTAATGTCTTTAGTTGGAATAGCTTTAGTTTAGTGTTATTCATGGTGGATATTCATATTTTAATATTAATTTCAGCCTGCATTTATTTACATGACAAAATAAACTGATGGATATGCGTTGTAAAATTAAATTTTTTAATGCTCTATGGAAACTTGCTGCTCGATGAACTATTAAAAGGTAATGTTGTTATTACATTAAAATTATTAAAAATTACTGAACATTTAACTAAATACAATACAAAACAATAGTTTCAATACTCAAAAAATTGTTGTTAACTATTTATTTATAACTTAATTATTGAGTGTAAACAATAGGTATTTTAAAATATTATGTACCTAGTTCCCTATATATTTCAATTTAAAATTGTTTTAGTTTTTTTCTATAGATATTTATTTATTTATTTCATATGGAGTAAACTCCAGTTACTAAATATAATTTTGCTTTGTCGAGTTTAAATCGAACCGTTGGATTTTCTTTCTCTTAGGACCGACGCAAACCCGGATTAAGGGGGGGGGGGATGGCCCCCGGTCCTTGAAAGTTAGAATTTATATAGGGGCCTCTAATTTGTCCATTATACTTTTTTCGTTATAGGCTATGTAACACTAAATAAATCACCTAAAAAAAAAATCGATGATTAATTAGCAAGGAAAAAAAGCTTGTAAATTATAATTTATAAATAAAGTGATACATAAATACATTATTCATTATTTATTGCTATGTGCCTATATACCTAATATGTTTTAAATGAGGCCCTTGAACGGAAAAAAAAATATTAAATAATATACAATGTGTTTCAAGGTAAAGTGACCGGCCAACGTCATATGAAAGTATACCAAAAATGATGAAGAATAATAAAAGATTGAATTTAACTTTTATTTTTTTAGTTATGAGCAATTAACTGTCTTTTTATCAAAACCATGCGTATCAGTTATCACGCATTTGTTTATGTATCTTCAAAACTTTTTAACATTTTGACATAATTTTATTTTTATTTTAAAGCTATTTAATTGTCCCATCAACTGACATACGCAATTAAACCAGAAATGTGCTAATTATTTTTATTAAATTTAAAAAAAGAGAAAAAAGTTGGCAAAAATTAGTATTTCTAAAAGGAAATTGTACATTATTCCAAATAATTTATTATTAATTATGAGTTTTTGTTTTTTGTATTATAACAACAAAAATTTACCGAATAGTATACAATTTAAACGAATGACGACCAATTAACTGACTCAATCCTAGGAAAACTAAGATTGTGACGATTAACAGGAATATATTATGAAAACCAAACTTTCAAGGTATTCTAGGTATATTAATGTGTTATTCAGTATAATTCAGCAGAATAATACAAAAAACAAAAACCCATACCAAGTAATAAATTATTTGGAATAATACACGATTTCCTTTAAAAAATTCTAATTTTTGCCAACTTTTTTCTGCTTTTTTAATTTAATAAAAATAATTAGTGCATTTCTAGTTCAATTGCGTATTTTTGAGTGTTGATAGGAAAATTAAATAGCTTTAAAATAAAAAAAAAATACATAAAAATGTTAAAAACTTTTGAAAATACATAAGCAAATGCATGATATGTATGATTTTGATAAAAAAAGTTTGCTCATAACTTAAAAAATAAAAAAGTTAGACCCAATCTTTAAAGGCTATTTCTTTATCATTTTTGGTATACTTTTATATGACGTTGGCTGGTCACTTCACCCCGGAACACATTATAATATACATTAATATTTTTTTTTTCGTACAAGGGCGAAGGGCCTCATTTAAAACTTTGGCCCCTAGGCCCCAAAATGTCTTAATCCGGGCTTGAACCGACGTTTATAGTTACCTACTTACCTCATTGACTTGATATATTTTGACATAGGTTAAAATGCTGGCATAACAACTTTTGATAGATATGACTATTTTAACTTTCCGTCTTTGTGCTTTCTTTTAAAAACGGTGTTTATGGGAAGAAACCATCATGTACATAATTATTTTCCTATATGTTCAGACACTACAATTTGTATTGGACTTTCCTCAGTTAAATATAATTAAAAATTAAAATTATTACCACTACCTAATATCGAATTATAACTTGAAATATTTTAAGCTATTTTTTTCGCAAACCCTGATAACATTAAGTTATCTATAAATACGTTATAACGTCAGTCGATCGTTTACTAATATAATGATGCTGTTGAAGCGTTACGACAGGAAATCCTATATATATATATAATAATCTGGAGTTTGGCGATATCTATTTTCCATGTTGAGATACAAGATTTTTATATATTAGATGTACCAACCTAATAAAGATGTATCAAACTTCTATAAACATGCAATACGTTAGAACATTTTAATTTTAAACATCATAAATAATTTTAAAAAAATTCAGTCTTAATTTTGAAGTCTGTGTATATAATATATTATAATTAAAAATATTATACCGTTAATATTATGATACATTTTTTGTCGTATACTTTTATTATAAAATCAACGATTCCCCCTTCGTTGGTACCTATTTAAAGTTTAAACGAGAACAAAGCAGGAGGCAGGACATAATTTATTCTCTTGATACAACCAACGGCGTTTATAAAAATAACTTTTTGGCCTATTATTATAATTTTAACTAAGTTTTTAGTACTTTTTACTCTTAAAAATAGTAACAAATTCGTGGTAGTCCTACCTCTTTTATTTGCAGTAATTAATTAAATTTTTTTTTTATTTTTTTATTATGTACTCGCTGCACTTACCTCTAGGACAGGTATGTCAAACTCTAAGTATTAACTGGGCCAAATGCCCAAATATTATGAAAGATTACTATACGGCCCACCCTTAAAAATGTATTGAAAAGAAAACATTTTATACATTTTTTTAATATTATTCATTACTTACAATACTAAAAAATACTTTTTCAATTACACTTTACCAGAAGATAAGACAGAAAAGTAACCTATGTATACCTATCGGCTCTCACTAACATAGTTGTGACACAAAAAGAAAATTCTATAATTTTTTTTTTCCATTAATTGTTTATTACCTATCCACGGGCCATTAAAAAACCAAGCCGAGGACCGTGTATTTGACATATACCTGCTCTAGGGATTGATTCATGTGTGTATAATAGTATCGTAAAAATGCCAAATTTAAACTTCATGACGGAAAACGTGATCATTTTATTTGACTGAAATGGCCGGTACTAAATGAAACTTTTATCGACCGAGAAATGAGAATTTAACATTAATAATCGACTATAACCAGTTCTCAGATCCAACTGCGGTATATAGAACTATTATATTTGTTTTCAATTCAACACATTCAACTTCACTTCTATTTTGTATGACTCGACAATGCAATTTGATCAAACAATTTAAGTAACCGTTAAAAACATTAACCTACCATAATTATTACTATTAAGTATTAATTATTAGGTAATATTTTAATTATAGGAAGTTATCCTGACTTCGTTTAAGCCGTGCGTCCAACAAAAATAGTTTGGTTAAAGGATGTCAATTTTATGTGTTGTCTAAATGATATACTGTATAAGATGATGAAATCAGTAATTTTTTTAAATGCTTTTTCAGTCTCCCTTTCTTAAGCCCCTATGAAGTCAACTATTTTTCTTATTTTCATTTAATATAAATTCAACAAAATAATGAATACATAATCGTTGAGCAGGTACCTATATAATAAACTATTAAGTATATATTATTCTTAATAATAATAAGTCGACGACAGCAATATCACAATTCACCATATTTAGCCACTCCCTTTGTACCCTTAGCAGCCTCTAAAATGGAAAAATCATTACACCCCTATAACATCGTCAGGACAATTCAGAACACCCATATTACAGCACAACAATCTAGCAAAAATATTGCATACACTTAGATCCATCGGAGTATAGATGCCAAATTGCCAACGAACAAGCAGATACGGCTGCCAAACTCACCCACTCATCCCCAGATATTATCATATTCCCTATATTTTCCTATAATGATATAAAGACAGCAATAGCTATTGAAGATGACACATCACAGCAGTGTGAATGGAATGGAATGAACTGTCTACCAAGCTAAACAAAATTAAAAAATCTGTTTAACCTTTTCTCTTCCCTGTCAACATCGCACGAAAAACACGAGACCTCCATCAACCGTCTTAGGATATGAAATTTAATGAAGAAAGCAGACCCCTCTTTAAACCCAATTTATTGTTCGTGTCTTGAGGTCTCCCTTACAGTAAAACATATTCTAACTAAATGCAGAATATACGACAAGGACAAAAGAAAATTCCAAATATCCGATCACCTAGCCGAAATACTCAACTCTGAACCAACAACGTCTCCAAGGTCTTCTATAGCTCCTATCAGAAACTCCATGGGGGTGCCCAAACACCCGTAGCCCCTCTTGAATCCAAGCCTGGTATAATACAATGCACACAGACACAGTGCATATAGCTTTAGAACAGCCAAGGTTATATAGCTGGTTAAATTTAACCAAACATAGCCCTAGGCACATGATTCGCGTGACTCCGCGGTAATTAAAAATTTAAAAAAAAACGTAACAAAAGTCCAAAAACATTCGCAAGGACAAATGGCGAATAAACCGCAACAATTGAAGAAAAAATATAGACACCTCGCCGACATCTAGCCCTAGCCCCTAGGCACGTGCCTATCTCGCATATACGATGTTAATCTGGTACTGAATAACATATTATAATAATTTATTGGTACACATTCGCGGCGATCGTATAAAAGTACACTAGTGGGCCGGTCCTTATACTCCTAACACACGTGCGCACGACTTTCATAATAATAATATAATATACGCGTGCATGCAACATAGACACGATAGGTGCAGGCTTTGTGGGCGCACTCATTGGGTTTCCCTTCGAGTTTTTTTCATTTATATACGAGAGCGGATTTACAAGACGAATTTCACGACGGTAGCGTGTATAAAAAAGGGTCGTCCGGAATTTTAAAATGCATCCTACGTACATACATCTATACATACCTATATATAAATAGATACCTATCACCCCGGTGTTCGATAAACGCGCGTACGTGGGTCGCAGGTTTTTTTTTAATTTCGAATCAATCGTCGAAAGATTTTCTCGTCGATAATATATATACCTACGCAAACATCACTTTAAAATGTAAATACTGTTTTAAAACACTTTTTACGTATCGCGAAAATAATCGAGGTGGTATAGGTTAACTTTTCTAATCAAAACTTAAAAACTCTAATAAATAATAATACAGTTGTATTTATATAGGTAGTATATTATATTATAATATAATATTCATTGCTGTCAGTCGTCCGGGAGCAATTCGTATATACCTACGTATTTTCCGATCACAAATTCAAGTTTAAACTACAGCTATACCCTGCAAGCGGTACACTATTATAATATGCAGCGTGTAGCACGTTGTAATATCTGTACCTGTTCTAGAATTATTGGAAGTCATTTTAAGTCAGTACTTACCTAAAATAGTGATGATGACGATATTCCGTGGTTTGTTTTCGGACGTATAGGTATATAATGAATAATAATTATTATTTATTGCAGCTACGGTAATTCGCTTTCGTCCCAACCGCAGAAGCAGTTCAGTTGAAAAATGTACGTGCACCGTTAATAGATTGAACTGCATAAATATTTATCAAATAATTTACAATTTAATAATACGCATAATATTTGCATTCGGAGGATGGAGTGGCCGAGCGAACTTATAGGCCCGTTTCACACGGACGTGTATTATACGTGACGTATCGTACGCGCGCGTTTTTAGCTTACAGTACTTTACATTAATTAACAGTGTTGAGTAGTAACGAAAATAACGCGTTACTGTAACGGCGTTACTTTCCTTGTAATGCGTTACGTAATTTCATTAGAATTATTTCCAAGTAACGAAAAAGTAATGGAAATTACTTTTAAATAGGTTCCTTTAAATAGGTTTCCTATGAATATAACTTGTGTGGAAGACTAAATTTTATATGATCCTATTATATACGTCTATACAGGTTTTATAAAGAATTTGCTTGTTCAATTTGCTTGCAGAATTTAATTGCCAAGAAATTAAAATTATTTTTTTATTTTTGTAACAAGAAAGTAATGAGTTACTTTTCTATTTGAAAATTAAAGTAATTTCATTACAATTTTATTTGAGTAACGAGTAAAGTAACTTCATTACATTTATCTCAGGCAACTGTCTAGAGAGAGGCTGACATCCGGGCATGGCAGAAACCTACGGATGCTCAATTCGAAATTCTGCCAAAACCAAACACACGTGTTAACCCAACCTACAGTACCCTCCTCCACAGTTGAAAAACCACACAATGGCCTACATGTATTCGTGGGTTAATAAAAAAAAAATAAAAAAATATTTACATTCCGAGCGCTCATTTCAAATTTGCGCATTAAAAACTTATATCCAGTGTATTTATTATTGTACCTAATAATATGTATAAATATTTATAATTTATTATTACAAATTATTGCACCTATTTTATATTTTTTATGCACAAAAACGAAACGCGCGTGTCGGTTATTGTAAAAAATAATGTTTAACACTAAGACTGAACTTTTTTTTACTTGTATATGGATATTGGATAATATTATTATCTATTGTACAAAATATTCACAATTATTTTATAATATTAAAAAAAGGTGGGCAAGTGGGTGTCACTCTGCTGTACAGTAGATTACAAATGAGTCACTTGTTGTATACGCTGACTCAGGGGCGCCATTTCAGTTTTTTTTTAAGGCGTGTAAACAATTAAAGAGGCCAATTTTTTCCCACCTCCAGGCCAATCGTTAAAAAAACGTTTCTAGTGTTTTCAGTTTTTCATAACAGATTCATTACAGTATCAAAAACATACTTAATAAAAACATATTTTCATAGTTAACACATAAATTAATAAACTAAATATAAAATATTCAAATAGGATATCAAACAAAAGGGAAAATACAAATTAATTATTCAAAGCTGAGTTTATGACATAAGCATAAAGTAAAGCAAAGCGTGCAATGCAATGGAAATAATAGACAACTTGAAATATAATAGTTTATTATTATAACGACCTTTATACTTTAATAGTTTACATTAATAAATATAATTAATATAAAATAATAACATAGGTAATAATAATTATAAAAGCATAGTAGCATAGGTTATTATTTAAGTGGGTATCTTCGTTGCTTCATATTTGAAAATGCATCTACAGCTTTATATAAATAAATCTATATTATATAAATCTACGCACTTAGCTTCTTCTTTCTCTACATTTAAAACCATAAGATCACTCAGTCTGTTATCTCCCATTGTAGTACGTAAGAAAGTTTTAACATTTTTAAGGGATGAAAAGAATCGTTCATTTGAAGCAGTAGTAATTGGAAGAATCTTTAGTATAGAAATTATTAAGTTTCAGAAAGGGCTGCTGGATGTTGTGATAAAAAGGATACAATAGAATCAAAATTTAGTTGAATAATTTTATTGCTTTGGAGCAATGATTTGGCAGATGGAAATTCTGTTAACATTTTTATTTATATTTCTTATAAATAAGCCATGTGATACAACCATAGTCCATAATAGAAAAATATAATAGAAAAAATCCAAATTTTCAACTCTTAAATTAAGAGCTTCAAAAATCAAATTATTGTTATTTTTTAGTGAATTTCTAATGTGTTGTCAGTGTTAATCGTGAAGTAGAATTAGGAAATAATATTATTTAAATTTTTTAGGGTTGTTTTTATTTTCCGTAAAAAAATAAGTGGGTTACTTGGAACAGAGGTACCTAGGTCCCTGTATTACTTGGTACCGAAATTTTTCGAAATTTTTTTTTTTTTTTTTGTATACAAAGTTTAGTTATATAAATATGTTGATGAAATTTATTTTAGGAGCAAAGACTGCAAGTTATAAAAAAAAGTATTTTTTTGGCAATAAATAGGTACCTAGTTTTAAAAAAAATGTTAAATAGTTTTTAAATTGATAAAAATATGGTTTTTAACACTTTTTTTTGTTTAAATAATTGTAGTGTTCCAAGTCACCTTCCACAAATGATTAAATGCAATTTGCATTTGAATAAAACGCATGTTCCAAGTCACCCAAAACTCCGGGTGACTTGGAACAGGCACTTTTTATTTTTTTTTTACCTTAATTTACTTAAGAACTCTATTTTTTTTTACTCAATCTATTCCTTGGAGGTGTGTGACACTGCATGATTTTTTACAGAATTTAATTATCAATAATGAATGTGTTACAATAGTTAAAAGGTCAAAATCGTTCCAAGTCACCCGGATTGACGGTACGATAACAACTATGTGATAATCATAGATATAATATATTACTAATAATTAAATATTATTTTAATAATATATATATATGGCGATAATGCATGCAGTGATAACAGTAACAACTAATAACCATTCATACATTTTGTGTATATACTGTATAGTGTATAGTAAAGATATTTTTAGATAGAATAGATGCATATTATTATTATTATGTCTTTTGTCTATCAGTAACCACTTATCATTTACACATATTTGTGTGTGCCAGTGGATAAAGTGATACCGATATCAATTTATCAATTATCAAATTAAAGAACACAATATTATAATATTATTTATGATTATCAGTGAATAGCTGCGGTGCATGCACAATTAAAGATTGGTAAACTGAAGGCCATCTGGCCACAGTATTAATTAGGCCTAGGCCAATTGTGAACAACAAAATTACAGGGTGTGCGAGTGCACACCCTGCCCCCCCCCCAAATGGCGCCCCTGCGCTGACTAATTAAATAATACAAATAATAGACATAATATTCGTAATAATAGGTCAATGAAGCAAATGAGCCGAGTCAGGACTTTGTAAAATAATATTTAAGGACGTTAGCACCGCGGTAAAGGGCAGTGCGGGTCCTCGAGCAAGGCCCCTCGTATATGTTTGTAAGCGATCCGTAGAGACTCGTATTTTGTGTGTTTGTTTTGTTTATGTATAATAAAGTTATTCAATATTGTCAATTGTCATATTATTTTCTGTACCATCGAGAGATGAGTATACGACACACTGTAATGGATAGATTTTGATTCTATATGATGTATAATATCAAAAGTAAAATTTCAAAATTTTATAAGTTTTTAACAACAAAATAATTTTTAAATTTTAAGTTTGATAAATAGAAGCCTATAAAAAGAAATTGTGCCTATATATTTTTAATATTTTTCAACTGCTATAGTAACAATATATCAGGAGCCTTGTATTCAATTTTAAAACTTTTTTGCCCAACAAATACAATTTTATTGACATTTATAGAAAAAAAAACTTTGCTAAAAACCGATTTCGCTTAAAAATTCGCACTTTTTTGTTTTTCCCCGCACTTTTGAATACTACTGGGAATTTTATCTCCTCAATGCATCAACTAGATTCACTTTTCCATCGAATAAGATATTGAAGTTGAAAATCGAAGAATTATTACGACCACCTACTTATCGAGAATGCAGACAAAAAAAATTTTAAAAAAACACACATCATTGTAAAATCAATACTTACATTCATCAATCCGCTCAGAATCTAAAACGGTGGACAAGTGGGTATCTACCGGTCATGGGTATAAACAGTGTTTGATATTTGGGGGGGGGGGGGCGAAGCCCTGCTGTAGTAATTCTGAATAATCTTAAAAAATGTAGGAAATGATTGGAAGCTTAGCCCCTAAAGCATCCCTACTCCTATTTGCGCATATGCCATATGGTAAGGCTCTGCTATACATACAGTGCATTTTATGCTGTACATAAAGTGTCATATGATAATATATCATCTACATTCTACAGGTTATAGAGTGGGCCACCGGGTTTTATCGTTTTCTATTATAGGCAGCTATATGAAACTAGAAAACAAAGGGTGACCCACCTTGAGTATTATTCATATAATGTACATGAACATATTGTATAATGTATTTAGCCATTTAGGTACTATATTATCTATAATATTTTACATTACATATTAAGTACCGTGCATTTTCGTAGTAGACCGTTGATGCACAATGCACATCACACATAGTATATTATTAATATATTAAAAATATAAAAATTAATGTAGATTCTTTAATCCTAGTGAAATATTTAGAGCGGCGTCGTTTATGATATATTATAATATTTAGATCAGAACATTAAATTGCGATCGAGTCGTTCATATTATTATAATATTGGGAGAGATGACTTTTCGTCGCGGGGTTTGCCCCCGAGTTGGGAATGGCTTATGGCGATTCGCAACCAAATACGCGGACGGACCGGTTATGTATATGCGTTTTGCATTCAGTATTATTAATTTATAGATGTCTATTAGTATACACACTGCACATTTTCAACCGCAGCCGCCGGAGCGTTAACTATACAATTTCCGATAGAATTATAATATCTATTATATTATTATTATTATTATTATGTATAATACGTAAAAGGAAGTTTAATGCAATGTCTATATTATTATATCCACGTGTTTGTGTGTCTGTACACCAAATATACATCTGCAGGTCGCGTCTATTTTATTAACGTACCTACCTATATCAGCTAATGACCGGTCGTATAAAATATTTAACTGGATTCTCGCTCACCTGGTTTATTACAACTATAAATTAACCGCATTGCATGTGATTAGACATTTATATATATGTTTTATATAATTAATGAATTAATTATTATAACCATTAGAGGTATATAATATCGTGCGGAGAAAAAACACACGGAACAAAGCCTATAGTAGTAGTATTGTAGTATATAATATTATGTATGCGCGTAGGTACAATATAATGTATAGGGTACCTATACAATATGTCGTGATGACTCTGATGTTGCGCAGGGTGACTTCGAGAAGGGTATAAACCGAAGTTCGACGACGAAATATAGGTACTTGCTGCACCGTGCGGTACATGGTATATTACCTATATGTATAAGTGTAATGTATGTAGTATATATTATGTATATATGGCGTGTGTGACAGAGTGACAAATGGACGTTTCCGAGGTCTCCGCACAGGAAGCAATAAAGCACACGAGTAATTGGATTTCCCAATTTGTCTTTCTACTTTCTAGAAAACGACGACGACGTGCAATATATATATTATATACCTATACGGCTATAGTGCTATACTGCAGTGTACGGCTATAGTTATAGCCTATATTAAGTAAATACCTATAATATACCATAAACAATATAATATATAGAGAAGTGCGCGTAAGGTATTGTGTACATACAGAGCGCGTCTTCGCTGTCCGCGACGCGTCGGATGCTAGTAAAAACGACAAATGGCCATACGAATTTATATACGCCGTTTTGGAGAAAACGTTTTAGGAGAATCTTCGTGGGGGAAGCCGGCCAACTTAGGTCCTAGGTACAGGCGTATCTGGAGGGCTTGACAGTTTAATTATTATACTGAGAAATTTCCAAATCTTCCTGCACCCTGCATGATGCTGCACCCTATGCCCCCGAGATAGGGTGAATATTTTAAACCAATGGTTTTCAAACTTTTATTGAACGCAGCACACCGTGCTCCTCAAAAAATTTTCTCGGCACACTGACCTTTTTTTTTTTCACTAAATAATTAGATGGACAAAATTGCTTTGAATTTTATAAGTACATTTAATTAGAAATGTGTACTTGACGGGCTAACAAATTTTTATAATTTTATTCTTGGACGAATAGTTGAACTTTCTGAAAGACCGCGGCACACTCAATGAATGCTCGCAGAACACTAGTTTGAAAACCACTGTTTTAAACGGTAAACCTATATTGCAGTATCTCAAAAAGCATCAACGTATTTGTATATATTGTTTTTTTTTACAACATTCAAATTTATTACAGAACAATATTTTTAATATTTTATCGTTATAGGTATTATTTTCTAAGTTTTTTTACTTATTTGAACGACGACATACATTTTACGTTTCATATTCCAAAATACAATATTTTTCTAAAAGTTTTGATACACAAAAGTCAAATTTAGAATCACTACTATAGTTAATTATATAGTTATAACTAGCTGAATAACCCGGTGTTGCCCGGGAAAAAATCGTGATGAATTAATTCCTTTTGGGTGTAATTTGCTCTGCATAGGTAAGGAAGCAACGTCATATTATATTTTAATTTAACAAAAAAAGTTTCAATTTCCATCGTGAATCTTAGGATCCCCGTTTTACCACCTCTTTAAAAAGCGAATATCAAAAACTCCTTTCTTATTGCGTATATCTAGATCATTAAAGGGCCGCCGTGCAGCACAATACGTATTGGCGGACGGCGGTGAATAATAATTATAATTGTTAATTACTCCACTAAAACGTAATGTTTTTGAAAATCCTTTCTTATTGTACGGTGAAAATATGAGAAGAACCTCTATTATAAATTTCAAGTTCGTACGTTGTGTAGTTTTTGAGTTACAGCGATGAGTGAGTCAGTGGTATTTGGATTTTATATGTATAGATAAGTACTAAGTAGGGTAAGTAGCTGCCCATTTATTAAAGTTCTTGATGAGCGCGTGGAGTAGTGGACCAAATTTTTCGGGATACCCAGTGCTTGCACATTCTTTTGTAGATTTATACTTTAATACCTACCCACCAAATAATAAATTTATATGTCAGTATAGGTATTGTTCGAAAATTGATTTTTATGTATTAAAACCATAAGCGCAAATAGTCCATTTTTTTGAAGGACTAAAGCCCCCCTCCTAAAATATTTTCTAAAAATGTCCACACCAGGATTCGCTAGTGGACGGCTTCTCCACCACATCTTCTGGCAGTAACCTTCTTGTAATCACTTAAACTTATTATACAAAATATGTATAGATTGTTTAACTCAAATAAAGTACAAAAAAAATTATCTATGCGAAATAGTAAGTAGGTACTGAATTTTGAATTTGAATTACTAAGTCCCCCAAGCCAGTGGCGTCCGCAGGGGGGGTACACTTTTTGAAATAATGAGTGTTCAATGATAAAAGAATCACCCGGTATATGTTAATAATTTAAAGTAATATATATTACTCAAAAGCCAATGCAAATGAATTGATTCGCCGTAACAGACTGTCTAAGTCTGTAAGCAAGTTCTCTAATAGTGGTCGTTCACGTGGCTGTTGTGCCATGCGAATCTGATTTGCTGCCCCGGATTCAATAAAATACAACTCACAATACCTTGGTTGCATTAGTTCATTTCTGACAACATCATTACTAATCCTACGATACACCTGCCCGTGAACGGAGAATACTCTTGGTCCCTGACCAGGCAAACGTCTTGGGCTTAGATCAGTGGAGATAGCCGCAAATGCCAGAGTGTTGTTGTACCGGCGGATTTCTTTTCGAAAATGTTTTGCTACTTGCGAATCATCAACCAACAAACGAGCGCGGCGTTCGAACGGCACGTCATGGCGGTCCGCCGACCGCCATGACGTGCTGTTTAACCAACTGCATCCTTTAATTATCATGTATACAATGATAAATATAGTAATGTTATCCGCTTTTCTTTTTCGGAGTTCTACAACTGCCGGAAACCCGGGCACCTGGCCCGTGATTGTAAGTATATTTTGTATACAGTAGATAACCGTAATACATAGGTAGGTACATTGCGAGTCTCGACATATTTTGTAATAAAATAGTCGACAAAAATACATATTGTTATTTACAGCCATAAAAAAACAGCTCCTCACGTGCTGAACTTCATGAAAATCATGG
>NC_042494.1:83039044-83062920 GCF_005508785.2 Acyrthosiphon pisum
CCCCACTGAAAAATCCTGCGTACGCCACTGCCCCAAGCCCTCCCCCGATTTGCGCCAATGATCAAAACTCTTTGAAAAATATTCTGCTTCGGAATATGAAATTAAAAATGTATTTTGTCATAAAAAAAAATTAAAAAATTAAAATAAAATATTATATTATTATATAATTCCATCAACGAATAAATTTGTTTTTAGTTTAAATATAATATCGACTACATCCACTTTCAACAATTGATAAATTACTCATGCAGTTAAGATATTAACTAGGATTCGGATGAGTATGTGCTATAGTGCTAATAGTTTATAATATTATATATTTATATAGATACTATCGTATAATGTATTACGGATTATTGTTTTCAATTTTTCATCTTAATACCTATATAAAGCTATTTTATAGTTTTATCTAGCGAAAATTGTGTATCCGTTTTCAACTTTTATACTACCAGTTTCAATTCTTATAGTGCGAGTAGGTATAGCTCAGTAAGTTGAACTATTTTAAGCTAATTTTTGTCCCAGGGTTCCATACTCCCATTCGAGCATGTTATCGAATTCAAAATGTTGACCCGATTGAAATTTAACTTATCATTTTGGTGAATTGGTGCCTATTATTAATTTATAATAATAATAGTGAAATTATTGTATTCACCTAGCACAATTCCTGCTGCTTTTAAAATTTAAATACAAATTACTATGGAATTACTTATAAGCACGATTAAAGATATACTAAGTATACCAAGTATATCTTTAATCATACTTATATAACGAAACCTAAACGTATCGATAAAACCTAGTAAATTTTGTTACAACGTATTATATTTCTTAATTTCATTTGACCTAATCGTTTTGTTTTGTTTCTAATTTTGAAACTATTAACGTTAATTAAACACCAGGGTTGATTTTGATAAAAAAGAAATATTCTGTAATCTACGTATTTACGATTCAAAAGATGGGTGTATAATTATTGTCATTTATAATTCTTATGACAATAATTTAGTTAATTGAACGGTAACAGAAGCTTTCGATTTATATCCAAAACTTTTTTTTTAAAACTTTATTTTTACACCTCATCGCATTTATTTTTATTTTTCTCTTTCTTTTTGTTTTTAGCTACTTAGGTAAAGTCGAGTACCGGAGGTGGACAATAGTTATGCGTGTAGAAAACAATTAGAAATTCAATTAACATAAAAATAATATGAAATATAATACTTGTTGACCCGGAAAAAAGGCGTTACGAAATAATAATCATTAGACGAACAATAGAGGTTTAAATTAAATTTAAATTAAATGACTACCCTGAAATATATGTTAATCTCGTAAAATATTCAGATAGTCCTTTATAAAATAATATATAGGTACGCAATACACAAATATATAATTTAATATATACATATATTGGACACGTGTTATAGTAATTTTATCGGAAATCATCATTTGATATGTTGACATATATTAATATTACACAATATATAATATAATATAATGATATACATTAGACTTACGTCTATTTAGGAGAAGGGTCTAGACAGATTTTTTAATTGTTCCACAGTCTCAAACTCGATTATATTATTATACACAGTTAGTGCAGAGGTTTAACCATTAATCATAATAATATATTCATACATTGCACCATATACACGTCATAATATCCGTATATAATTATGAAAGTCTATATATAAGTACACCCTAGCGTTCCTAGCCATTGTTTGTTCTTCAAACTACGTGTAATGTCAATTATTATCAAATATTAAATCCAAATTATTACATTGAGACGAGAAATCGAGTGTAAAAAATATGATTATTCCTCAGAAACGTTAGCTCGTAGAAATAGTTTATTTTAAAGAAGTATATTATTAGGTACCTAGGTAGGTACTTTTTCCATTGAAGTCAGAGAAAAATACGAAATCACGCTGCTTCGCGTTTATATAGGAATGATATAAATGTGTAGAACCTCGTTTGCAGTTATGCTGTTTGATAAATTCCAGAATTTTATTTTCAAATAATTTTCTACGAAACGTACTCACAAATACAAGTATATAAGTTGAAAATGAGTTGTTTACTTGGTATTACCTCCACTGGCTAATGCCAATGGCTATGTACAATACTTTATACTACAACAAAATCATTTAAATTTATATGGAAATAATTTAATTAATTACTCGAGTATTAATCGATTAAGACAAATAGTACAAACTAAAATAAAGTTGTTTTTTTTATAATTGAATTTATATTAATTTCTCATAATACTGATAAAATAATAAGCCTAAAAAAAAATAATAATAATTACATAATACCTTCTCATATTTTTCGTTTGTCTACAATTATGTGTCATTTATATTATATGATGACTTAAGTTTAATAAAGTTTAATGTCTTGCAACCTTGAGGACTAATTACTCATGATTGTCATAAATGGATTGCCTATAATAATATCTATTGTGAGAATTATTTTTAAAAAATTTTATTTATAGAAAATTCTAACATTCTACACTAAAACAGAAATTTGTTTGGATTATCGATTATCCATCAGTTGTATAACTTGTATTAGGCAAATAATATAAGTACTATATGGTATTACATTTTAATCAATGTGATATTACCGATCATATAATATATAAAGATTTGACATTTTTGACTCCTCGTAATATTTTGGAAACACATTTTGTCGTCTTTCAACACAGACTGTTAAATTAAATGCAAATCTTGTTTGATCTTATTAATGATCTTATTTTAGGTATACGCAATTAAAAAATATTCAAAATCATTATTTTAAATCATGAGTTTAACATTGAAACTTGAAATATGATGACATTTGAAAAAAAACTGGGTTTTGCGTTCAATGATTTACATCACTTTTAATTTTTAAATGTATGATAATATTATGTAATTAAAGCTATACTACTCCGCATTCGTTTTTTTTTACATAGATATGTCTTAGGGCTTTGCATAACTCTTTTTTTCCAACCGATTTTTCTACTTTACTTATCGCTATAGAAACGCAAATCAACAATAAAACAAAAAAAAATAATAACTTTACAAGTTTTGAATTATTTTTATTATTCTAAAAATCAATCATTCTTAATTCATTAAATTCCTAACATAAATCATAATGTATAGTATGTTACTAGATATTTTTCTACTGCATTATACCGAAAAACAAATGTATGATTCCAGAATGTTCCTTGCAGAGGAAAAAATATATTATCTAGTAGCATGCTTTAAAAATGTTCACAAAATATTAGATGTACCTATACTCGCCGTTTATACTTTATCGTTACAACACTTTGTTGCGTATAAATTACTGATATTAATTTCTAATCACTGTGTATATATTATAACGACCACAATTAAAATCGAAATTCTCAAAACTCATCATACGATTATAAATTATAATATTATAATCGTTACGCGGTTTTTATCTCGTTATAAAAAATAATATTATTTGTATTTATATGTAATGTGCATGGAGAATTCCTAAATCCATAACCAGAGTTCAGGACTTGTTGCATTTGAATGTTCTTTAACAACGCCTGTAAAATATTATATACATTTATTTTGAGACATAACGAACTTAAATACGAAAATATATACTTATTGCATATTTTTGCATATTATTTTGTTATTTTTTGGGTTAAACACATAATATGATTTGACAAATTGTGGCAATCTAATGTTGTTATCGATATCAAATTTTCGCGTTTTCACATTTTGTTTAAAATAAATAAATTTGAATAGTATTTTGATAATATATAGCCATATAGGTTTAGTACGAATCAACGTAGGTATAGTATGTTTTTTGTTTTGTTTTTTAAACGTTGTGAAATTATGGTAGATGCAGCAGATAGGTGATATTTGGTTACTGATTATTAACAATAAAATTATATATTAAAAGACATTGCATAAGTCTTAAAATTTAATAAATCAAGGTTTTTATATGATATTTAAAAAAAATGTTAGTTACATATTTTAGTTATTTTAGGTGCATAATAGTATGTGTGCATGCATTATATTTCAAAACATTTTAGTGCAATAAGTCCCGAACCCTATAACCATAACAATGATCCCTAGTATTTGCAGGCTGTAGCATAATATATGTTGTATCTTCGAGGTTAAGGAAGGAAAACGAATTAAAGACTTAGCGGAAATAGGCAAAATTTAAACGAGTGTGGGTCTTCACTCCAAAGTCTATATTATTTTATACGTATATTAAAGACAGATTATGCAAAACTGCATTCTTGCATGCGAGAGTACAGATACCACTTCATTGCCTCAACTTATAGAACTCGACGGGAAACTCATTGACGCGTTGAAAATTTAATTAGATTAAGCGTTATTCTTAAAAAATTAATCGTTGAAAACTCTGTCGTAAATTAATATTTAAACTTTCATTATATTCGCCCATAGATAATTATACTATATACATTTATACGCATTTTAATTTTTATATTTGATTCGAAAACTCGATGAGTGTAGACTATAGATAGGTATATTATGTATATATTATAATATACATAGTGTACTTAATATTATATATTATTATACTATGAAAAAGTTGATGGATGCACTGATTACTGATTAGTGATTATAGGGTAATTATACTAATTATTCTATTAATTAAATTATTTATCAATAATATATTTAAGTAGGTACATTATTTTTTATTGGATCATTTAACTCAATAGCGATACAGAAGACGATAGATCGAACGTCCTAATGTTTTTACTTGCAGTATTTAAATCAAAAGACACATTTTAATTGTGTAATTTCACTTGAATAAAATTATTTTATAAATGTACAATGAATATTTATATGGAGCACCAGCTCAGATTCTTATTTCTTTTCGACAGACATTGGGTATGAACACGTGTCTGGTATTCATATTGAATTTCTAATTCATACTTAGCTTGTAAATTAAATTTCGTTTGAAAAAAGAAGGGCGTATACAATGCACATGTAGGCGATCAGTAAACCTACAACAGAATATGAATTAGCGGTATATTTGCGCGAAATCAAATTGACCAATCTTTAATTTTCAAATTTACTTTTATTTTGATGAACCAATATAGAGGAGTGGAATTGCGCTGTTGGGTAAATTTCCTGTTTTTCGATGTTTGTTGTTATTTTCTCTACTAACTTTCAAGAAAATTACGGGGGATATCCTACTTTAAACCACTCAAAGTACCAGCTATATAAAATTATCTATCAGAAATCACCTTCAATTTTGAAGATTAAAGCAAATGTTCGGCTCCAAAAAGTGTCTTTAGACACACAAAAAAAAATTAACACTTCATTGTAAAACCAATATATAGGTTTCTATACAGTCCTTAATTCGTTCAGAATTTAAAATGTCCGAATATCTGAATATGCGTGAATAATAATAATGTATTTTTTTTTTACCAAGAAAACGAATATATTATTGTATACAATTAAAACAATATAAATGTTATAGTACCTACATATAAAAATCATAAAACACGAATATATGATGCAACTATATATACTTCTAGAACTGGATGGTTTGAGTAAACAGCTGATTTAGTTATCTGATCCGTTGACATTCTTTTTTTTAAGAAGGTCTCCGAGCCATTTAGTATTAAGCCGACGAGTTGAATTTTCGAGGATAGTGATGGAGAAAGGACGAATATGTTTAGGTGGGTTAAAACATAAAGTTATTATAATTTATTAGTTTTTAGTGTTATGTAATTGTTTGTATAAACGCAGGATTTTTTGAAATTTTTAGGTCTGTGAATAAAATGAGGTTGTAGTTAACCGAGAAGCATTCGTTGTGATCAAACAAAGCTGCAGGCATATTGATTGAAAGAACTCTGAATGACTCTGATGTTGGATGTTTAAATGTTCAATACTGCAGGTAATTGGATACTTGGATATAGTTGGATACATATACCGTAGGGCATAGGTAGGTCGTATTATTATATGGATGATTTGTTAATAGAACTATACTGCTCTATAGTAGGAGTTTGGTATGAAGTCGAATATTCGATTGGAGAAGGCATCGGAGTTTGTAAAGTCTTAGTAGACTACTAAGTAATGTCGCATATATTATTAAACATTCGCCTTGCCATCATGGTATTCATTATTGGCATTTGGCAATATTCTTAATGTGCATATTAAATTTTCCTATTAAACTTAGTACAATAATTATTATCAAACAGAGTTCGTAATTAGACAATATTATTTGATTGAAATTAAAAATAATATTATCTACGCATGCGTCATTTGTACATGTTTTTAAAGAAAAATTGTTTCATTTATAGTTTTTTTTTTTTTTTAATATTACATTTTATCAAATAAATCCGCCGTTGAACTTATTTAGAGTCGTTCAACCTGTACGTTTTTATTATTTCTATTTTTCTATTAAAAAGCACATATTATATGGATAGACTTATAGATTTATACAATTTCAATAATATTATATAATATTAAATACACAGCTTTATAATATTGTATAATGTTAAGGTCAATACCACTCAATAGTAAATAATTAGTCATATTATATTTATACGTTATCAATTCTCAACTATAATTATGTGACGAAATAATATAATTTTTTATTCCTAATTTAATTAAAA
The DNA here is from genome assembly GCF_005508785.2 of Acyrthosiphon pisum. NCBI lineage: Eukaryota > Metazoa > Arthropoda > Insecta > Hemiptera > Aphididae > Acyrthosiphon > Acyrthosiphon pisum. The sequence continues at coordinate 83,045,634 of NC_042494.1, forward strand.
TCTAATATTTATTTTTTATGAAGTTATTGGAATAGATAAATTTCACTGCTTAGGCTAGCGATCGTTTAATAGTATTTACATCAAAATTTAATAATTAAAAAAAAAAAGTACATATCTTACAAAAAAATCAAAATATATATGAAACAAATTTTTCTAAAACCCAGATTTACGAATTTGCTATTTGAAATTAAAAAAAAAAAAATGCTAGGTATTATTACATTACTATAATTTTCAGATTTATACGTGTAACGCATGAGTCAATAAATTATATAAAAAAAAATTCGAAAATATTGATCATATTAAAATTTATTTTATTTTGTTAGGTCATCCTGTTACATACACTCCGTACAGACCGAGTGCCTCATAAAGTAACAAAAGGGCAAAAGTTATAAAAAGATTATCGAAAAAATATTTATTTGCAAATTTATTCTAAAAAGTAAAAACCAATTTATGCAAAATGTTGGCATAATTTTTGAATCGATCGGACAAAGTCGGAGGGCTGCAATCTGCATGTAAAATTAGCCCCCGTATTGGTTTTTAATTTTTAATTTATTATATTTTAATGAATTATTTGCAAATTTTAAAAATGAATTTGCAAAATATCGATACACATGGTATATCTTTCGAATCGACAAAGACGTCTATTATAATCCTGTAGAGGCAAGTTTATTATTATTATTTAAATCAATGGTAGAGGCATGCAGTTTTAATGATCATATAGTACCCATACCGGCTGTAGACAAATGTTAAAAGCTTCGCGGAAGAGACATTACTACACCAAACTCCCTTTACCCGTTTGCAGTGTTTTACGGCGTGATTAAAATGCAAAACCTGTATCTATTGCTACACGACTGTGTTTCATACGGGCTTATACGGTTTAACGGTTATACACTTAAGCGGAGTTAAGCCCATATAGGTATATATAAAGTATATATAATGGAGACGCTGTTTAAAGTTTACCAAAGAAAACGACAGTCATTGTCACACGTCGATGCGTCGCGCAGTGTATATAGGTACAATATATTATTATAAAATATAAAGCTGCGTGTCGAAATTAAATCCTAAATCGTGCAGGTGTCTACATCGGTGCGCTGCGCACGACCTCGTCGTCGTGTGTATAGTAATAAATAATAATAGACGCGGTCGGACCGAAAAATTGTTTCCTTCCGCGTCGGAGCTTTCGATTTAGTAATGGCGTTTTTTTTTTCTTTCAATTTATTTCGCTAATGCCGGCCGATCGGCGGAAACGTGTTCGTGCAGATGACACATCGGCGCGCGAACATAATGTATACCTACATACATTTGGTATATATTGTGCATTTGTGCGGTAACTACGCGCGACTAAAATAGATAAACGATGTTTATAATTAAAACATCGTAACGGGCCGCTGATAAGTTTTACTGTTAACACAATAACGATAGGTTTTTAATTGTTTATCTATTCAATACTGTTTACTCGTCGCGACTGAAACATAGCTATATGGAAAAACCAACGAATCGACCCTCGTCCTGGGACGTCAATTCAGTTTTTCTTAGAGTGGGGAAAAATTTCCATCGGCTCCCAATGCTGATTTTATTAAAATATTAGGTACCTATGCGGATACTTTAAAAAATCGATAGTTATAACGTAGGTATAACGTATACGCCAGCAAGTTATATAACGTAACAAATAATTTTTCAAAACACTAAGGCACAAATAATTATTATAGCAACACAAATATTATAATTTACAATCCTTTTCCTATAACGTAGTCGTTTCAATAAATTAGTATATAGGTACCTACTTAAATGAAAAATACCAATAATTTAACAAATTTTCAAACAAAAATGTTATTTTAAAAAATAAGTACTTATTTTGGCGAATGACCCAACATTTACCTGAGTAGAGCATAAATCATTTGTATGAGAAATTTACAATTCATTTGGGCAAATTCAACTTTAACTGGGTTGTATATATACCTGCGACCAGTACGACCTACCCACCTAAAGTAGTCTTTAGCATTATATCAAATAAGAAGTAGTTTTGACAATGCAGGAAATTTTAAAATAATAGTGAATAAGTTAATATATTATATAGACTTAAACTCAAAACCAGGTCAAATTATACGTTAAACTTTACTCATAATTATGAAGCGTGAAAAGGAAATCCCTGCAATATAATAATATCATATATTAATCAGTATATATATATCGTAAATAAAAACGCCATCGTCCTACTTAGCCTCCTAATATCATAGAAATACCATTATTTTAAACTGCAGCTTTTTATTTTAGATTCTGAGCGGAGCGATGAATGTACTGATTTTACAATGATGTGTATTCTATTTTTATTTTTTTATTTGTTCGTGTACACGATAAGTATAATCGAAATAATGCTTCGATTATCAACTTCAGTATCATGTTCGATGGGAAAGTGTATATTTTTGGTGCATTGAGGATGTCAAAATTTAAAATCCCCAGTAATTTTCAAAAGCACCGTGAAAAACAAAAGAAAAATTAAGGAAAAACGGGAATTTTTACGCAAAATCGATTTTGGTTTTTGGTGTAACTTCAAAACAAATGACCGTAGATTCATGAAATTTTCAATAGTTGTTTATATTTCCATTTTCTATACGTGATAAAATGTTCAAAATATTTTGATTTGTTTTGAATTGTTTAGGGACATTTTCAGTTTCCAATTTTATTAGTTTTTTTTTCTATGAATGTCAATAAAACTTTATTTGTTGAGTAAAAATACTTGAAATTTTAATACTAGGATCCTACTATATTGTTACAATGATATTTGAAAAATATTAAAAATCCTTAGTCACAGTTTTTTTTTTAGCATTTAAAGTTCAAAAATTGACAAAATATGTAAAAATCACGAAAATTAGCAAATTATTTTGAGTTAAGAATTCGTAAAAATTTTTCTTTTTAAATCCAAGATTTAAAAATGTAATACAAAATTCCTTATAAGATTATCTACCTTTATCAAAAAAAAAAAAATGTGTATAAAAAAGTCAAATTAAATTTTTTTGACTATTTGAAATTAAAATTTTTACAACATTGGATATTCACGCGATTTTCTTATTTTGTTGTAATTGCGTTTTTGTAAAAACGAACAACTGTAGATACATGAAAATTTCACTGAATATTTATTTTATCAATTCTTTAACTTTTTGGGGCCGGAGTGGCGTAGTGGTCACGCAGTTGATTACGACTCACACAGTCATCGGTTCGATTCATAGCAAAGTGCAAAAAAAATGTGTGTGATTCTACGCAGTCACCATTTTCCCGTGCTGTCGTCCGATTGCGTCATCCGGTTTCCAACTAGGTCCCACTCCACTGGGAGTGAAGACCGCACATGTCTCCTCTTGGAGAAGGGGGGTAGTATCATGCATATAGTGATATATACATAGATAAATAGATCACATGATCTCCCTACTACCCACTTGTGATAAGCATTGTCAAAGACCTTGAGGTCGTTACAATGAACAAATATAAAAAAAAAAAAAAAAAAAAAAAAAAATTCTTTAACTTGATAAAATTTTTAAAATATATTGACTTGTTATAAGCTGTTTACGGACAATTTCATATTTCAATTTTTTTTTTTTCTATGAATATCAATAAAGTTTTATCTGTTGGGCCAAAAGTGTAAAAATTAATACAAGGTGCCTGATATATTGTTATAATAGCAGTATTAAAAATACATACGCACAATATTTTTTATAATCATTATTTTAAGTTCGGATTTTGACAACATTTTTTAAGTTTAAAATTGAATAATTATTTTGTAGTTAAAAATGTATAAAATGTTCAACTTTTACATCTGAGAATTGAAAATTTAAAACTAGGTTCCACGTAAATAGGTTGTTTATCAATTAGTTTTTTCACAATAATATCATCAAATACACTTAGTAATATTATCATAGCCTATATATGGCATATAGGCTGACTGACCGTCTTCGCTCAGAATCGTTTTTCCTGTACAATGATTTCTCATTTATATTGATTTCAAATTTAACACCTATACTCTAGACGAGGTATAACTATATTACATAGATAGGTACTCAATTTCTACTGTACAGCTGCAGAGAAGTTACCTAATTTCCCACTTTTATTTTTTGTTTGTGTTATATATTAGCTAATTTTGTGTAGAAAGATTTTAGCCCTCCCCCCATCTAAAATTTGATAAGATCCCTGCCTATATGCCCATAGAACATTTGTGAGAGTATATCTCCCGTAACATATGTGCTGTCTGTTTTTTCTTCATAAATTCATAAGCTTCGACAGCTGGAGGTCATTAGCTTATCATGTGCTATTTTACATACTTATACAGCTGGATAATAATAAAAAAAGAAACTCAAAACTATGCGTGTTGTACATTGTATTAAATATATTTCTCTATTTCGGAACTCTTGAGGAATGAGCTGATAGCATCTCCTGTTTGGCAATCGCAGGTACCATTATTTCATAGAAGTTCTCTGCTATTTAACGTTCTGCTTATATTTTGTTTTTAACGATATATCTATCTTATAATAAAAATGTATAAATATTCAAAATCAATTCATTATTATTTGTGGAAACACTCTGTATATCTGTTCCAGATGTGTTTACCATATTATTACAAACACTCTCGTTATAAAAGAATATTTATATTTATGTTATAAAAATATTACCATCGTTAGATTCAGACATATTATACTTTCGTGAATTCGGAAATACTTTGCTCGTGCGTGTGTGTGTGTAGTGCATAACAATCATACGGTCAACTCGCCAGTTTTTAGACTAAGCCATGGAGAAATATTCACTCTAAATAACTTATATTATATATTATACTCGGGGCGACGGTGGTGCACCATATATACGATACTCGTTGTTTTTAGTATTTCTCTGCGCATAATAATATTATTATGTTGAATACGCACACACACATATGACGTAAAATATAAAATCAGATGCGTGCAAGTTTATATATGATGTATAATATTATTATAAAAATATTAAATAACAGAAAAACGGTTTGTGTGTGTTCCGTCTTCTGTGTATGCGTATGTACATATAAACATGTATGTATACATATTTTTATGTTTATAAATATGTGTATTTAATAATACGAATAATAATAATAATAATTAATATTATTACATGTATATTATATATTATGCGTGGTGGATAGACCGAAGAATGAGTATGCGAATTATTCTGGAAAATCATCAGGAATGCGTCGAGGGTTTCCTGGCCGCCGGCTAAAATCTGGCCTTTTTCCTTTCGTCGGCTATATAATAATAATAATATGTATAATATTATATCGTATCTTTCGTTCTCCACCACCGCCGAGCACATAATAATAATAATAACAATATAAGAACAACAGCAACAACAACAATAATAACACAACGGATAAAACTATACTATATTACGATATCATAATAATAATAATATACACTAAACTATAGGTACAACGAGGATATAAAAACAACAAAATAAATTACGCCTAACTAAATATTTCTCCTTCCCTTTCACTCCCATCCACTCCCCACAGACACACACACTGGTGTTTCTAGCAGTCGTTCCGTATTTATTACGCTACATCAATCTATATAATAAAAAAAAGTGGCCATTTCTCAAATAACGCAGTTTCTTGAAAACTACTACTCAGATTTTCTTGAAATTCAACATAGATATTCAGTTTGAGCTCATAAGTATCAGTCTGAAGTCAAAAATGGCCTAGGTATTTTTTAACGATCACCAGGGAGTCAGAAGTGTAAATTCATTGGTTTATAAAAGAAAAATAAAGAGTGGCCAATCAAAGGTCAAATTATAATTTATAATTGCCATAGCAACAAAATAACAGTAACAATTCATTTTTTTAGAAAAAATAAATCACCAATCTTTCTTGAATTTGTAATCATTAAAAAAAATAAAATAAAACAAAAAAAATAATAATAATATTAATCAACAATTTATTATTAAACATATAATATCACGATATATATGCTCAAAAAGAGGAAAACCGGAGATGATCAACTTATATAAAAAACTCACGTAAAACAGTTATTATTTTATTATTTACTACGTCATTACCAGGCAACAGAAAAGTTAAGATAGATTTTGAACACCATACACCGAATATTAAAAACGAATTGATCAAAGTTTGAGTCATATGGAGTTGGAACATTTAACGGGAAACGAAGTGCACAGGATCAACTAGTTTATATTTTATAATATTGCAATTAACACTATAATTCGTCCTCACATTTTAAATATTTTCAAAGTATGTGCATACTGCATAGGTATACCCATACTCATAGATTGTACGAAAATCTATGCGCAAACAAACACAATTGATACCAGTATATAATACCACCATGTTAACCGCAGCATCATCTATATATGTAAAGGAAAGTGTACTTTACCAATAATCAACGCAGAACCGAACCTATTTGAGTTTTTGACTTGAAATTTCGAGGATTGATTTTTATAATAATTTCATCGGGCACTAAGAAAGGCTTCAAGTGCCCAAGGAATCAAAATTTTGATTTTAAAGGGTTGAAATCGGAAAAAAAAATTTTTACATGTAATTTGTATATCTTATTGATATAATAATAACAATAGCACAATATTAATTATTTATTTGATAACAGTTACTGCTGTTATTGACTGTTACTTTAATAGTAGTAACTGTTATAAATCACTGTTCCTGTTATTTTTTCCCATCACTACCCGGAACACGTTAGAAAATTATTTGAAATATTATATTTATTCAATTTAATTGTTTGAATATTTTTTTTTAAAAATGTCATCGATTGAAGACATTTTTTTCAATGGAATGTTGACACCTCAAATTTTTATTCCGGGAAACGGAAAAGTTAAGATACATTTTGAACATCATACACCGAATATTAAATAACGAATTGAAAAAAGTTTGAGTTAAATAGAGTTGGTACATTTAACGGGCAACGAAGTGCACGAGATCAGCTAGTTAGGTATAAATAGGTACATCTCTATCGTTTAAATAATTAAATCATTATAAATATTTAAATGTATAGTTTCTTTATCGCTCAGAAACCTCGGCGTATGCGAGTGAGAACCATCGCGTTTCTCTCTCTGTTATGTTGACCTTAAAGTGTATGTTTAGTTAAGACGGGAATGCCGTATCCTGTACAGGCTTAATATCAATGACATTTCCGATGGCCGATAGACTCCTTACTTTAAACATTAAGTTAATTTCAACTTTTAACTTACTTGTTTGATGTTTTTATTAATTTCACTCATTTTAATTTTATTAAAACTAATACTGAATTTTCATATTATCCAAAAAAATATTTTTCTATTACAGTATTACGGTTTATAACTATATATACTATAGAGATTAGAGACTATATTATAAGTTCATAGAATATAAAAAATATTATAAAAAAAATAAGATATATTTACGAAGAATTTTGAATTCATATTTATAGATAAAAATGAATTTATTTTAATCATATTAATTACTAATAATATAGGGGAAACATTAGTCTCCCGTACAGTGCCGGAACTAGAGAGTCAAAAACCCAGGTGCAAACAAATGCATATGGGCCCCTCTTTCTTGAATACATAAAATAGTCAGACTGACTTCACACCATGGGAATTTTTACTCCTTAGATAGGATAGTATTTGTGGATGTATTGAATTTATTTACAATAAAATATAAGAATAACAATTTTAGTTTTAAATTTTAATGTATACCTATATTAAATTACTATCCAAATGATTATCCCTATTATTTTAATCTTCGATGTATTATTTTCATTTTAAATTAACTTACATTATTAACCGAAGTCAAGTTAATGGTATTTAGTTAATGGTTAATTAATGTACCTATTCAAAATGTCTATCAAATGTCTATTATATAAACATATTATTGTAATGTATATTTAATTTTAATTTTTAAAAAAAATAGAGAACTGAGCCGAGGTAAAAAATTGCATTCAACATTCTATATATATACATAATATATATTATAACACATTATGTCGCAGCGTTTGCTGCACTTGATTCATCGACGACGCGCGCTGCGCGGCGTGTGCATAAAATATATATTGCGGTGCTATGTAAAGCGGCGACAAATTTCCTAACCCCCAGGTCACCTTTAAATACGATAATATTATATATAAGTTATAATTCGCCACGCACACCTTTATAATACGTACCTATATACCACCTTAATGTACGCGTATACCTTTCACCTCCACCATGACCCGCTTGGCTTTTACGGTGCAGTCGTTGGCCGGGTATACACAGACGACGACAGCGTGCACAAGCGGCGGCGGAGGGTCCGTTTTAATAATAATAATAATAATAATAATAAAGGGCGATACCCCGAATTCCTGGCGTGCTTTTACATTTACCGCTACCTATATACACACACGCACACACACACTTCGTTATCGAGAATTGCGGCTTTTAATAAACACGACTAAAATATTCGCATTCTTTGTTGTACGCGCCTATATAATATTATGTATAATATTATATATAATATCATAATGCATACTATTATACATTTTACATATGTATACTTGTATATTATATATTTAATATTTATTGTATTACGTAGTTAGTACTTGTAGATGTGTTTGATATACGTATATAATAAGGACTTGACGGCATAATTTTAATGTTTCAATAATATTAATATATTATATTTATACATTATTATAATAATTTACCACGGGTCGATGACGACTATTAAAGGCTATAGGTAGGTTATTGGCTATAATTGTACCTATAACCGCAACTGCCGAAATCGAGCCTGGCTGATATCGTATTAAAATACAAACTGTTTTGTTTTTTGTCGGATTCACGTAGGACACAGTCGTGTAAATTTTTAAGTAGTCAAAACGCTCAGCTCTTGCCACTACAGCCGTCATGCACTCATGCTTTCATAATGCTTTCCGTGTTAAAACTAGGTATATATACTTTGTTATCTTTGTAAGAGGTTATAGAAGATCAATAGTAGGTACTAAATATATAAATTCATTTTTTAAATTTCCATCTAAATTAAATGTAGGTTATTTTACTTCAATTTAGCGTTGTTCAAATATTTTTAAACTCACTTTCGGATAAGATAATTTTTTATGTTCTTGTCGCATATTATATTATATTATTTTTAAAAAAATAGGTTTTATTAATAACTCAAATAATACAATATTATTATATATTGTTATTTGTTTGCAATCGCTCTTCGCAAAGATATGGTAAATATAGGTACTAAAAAGTCAATAGACCATATTATAATACTTATCAGTGCTGTAATATATATTTTTTTATCTTTTCGCATATAAATGATGTATTATTATGGATAAACTTTACGAGTTAATGAGTTATGTACAAAATATATAGTCAATAAAGATATATTACAATGTTGGCTTACTAGCTAGTTAGCGTAATGATGTAACACACAAATAATATCCAATTATAATAATTTAATAATTTTTACGATAGATATACTCATCGTATCGACTATAACGAGTAGCATTTAGTTTTTAAAAAAACTGGAAAATTATGATATCTGTATGTATATATTAAGTGAATATAAAAGGTATTGCAATCCACTAAAAAGTGAAAGAAAACTTTTCATTGAGATTGCATATACATCACGTATTGAAGCTGTGTACAAGTGCAACCTAAAAATGGTGTCTTATTTAGTACCTAGTAAGTTACTATATAGTATTATTAGTACTATTTGTAATTTGTATACTATATTGAATTTAAAAAAGGGGGAAAGTTGTTAACCACTCTGTGTCTGTGTCTGTTGTACAGTATACCTATATGAGTCAAGTATTTACCTTATTATCTCGTCATTGAGTAGGCAGTAGGCACTGTAATGGATGTATTCAATTTCAATTCAATGATGAATTATTATGGTACCTTAGTACCTATACGATGAAAAACGATGCTGAGCGAAGACTTTAAGGTTAACAACAATTATTTTAATAATAAGCTAGTATTAGCTTCTGAACGGAGCGAATGAGCGATGAATGTAAAATCAATGATGCGATTTTTTTTTGTATCTCAAGTAACTTTTTCTAATAGAACAATTTTCAATCAATGGAGGTTTCTGCAGGCAGAAAATTGGATCAAATTATTTCTATTGAGAGGTATTAAATTTAAAATGTTCAGTATTTCAGTATTTTTTAATAAAATTGAGAATAACAAAACAAAAAAAGTTAGGTAAGTGGATGTCACTCTGCTGTACAGTAGGTTACAAGTGGATCACTTTATAATGGATGGTATTAAATTAGAATTCAATGATATAATATAATATAATATCATTGTATACTTATGAAAAACGATTCTGAGCGGAGACGCGCAGTTTGTCAGTGTGGATATTTTATAGGTATTGTATAGGTTAGTCTGAGGTTAGTAATTAGTATACACCAATGATGTGTATTATTTTACGTATCACCTGCAGTAAGGTAAGGTAGAAATTATTATTAATAGTAGAATATGGGTTGCTGAATTCATATAATGTTTATAACCTTGTACATAAAACAAATAGTTTTATGAGAAACGTCTCACATCTGTTAATATTTATACTCATCTAGTCATCACTGAACAAGTTTTAAATTTTGTTTTGTATGTCTAAAATTAAATGGATGTATAAAGTTTCCTCTACAGACACACGTTTGCATTTTGATGTCACAATATCGTTCTGCGAAGCAATCATCTCCGTTAAAACAAAATCGTCTTAAAGCTTTCTTAAACTTACATTGAATGTGACTGCGGTTAACAGAATGAGACTGACATATCAAATGAAATTTCCATTTACGCTTTTTGAACATCATTTCAATATATTATTTACAGTTTCACTGCTATAAACAATACAAAAAAACTGAAAATAAAAAAAAATAAACTTTCAATAAAGATGTCACATAATAAATAATGTAGAAAGGAGGGTTTCAAAGGTATTTCATATCGTATAGTCAATATTACTAGTAGGTAAAAAATACAATCTTCAACAGTTTAAAGTATATAGGTAGAAGGTATATAATAATGTAGAATTAAGATTATGCGAAATTCATTACTTTCGATCGTGAGAACATTATTCTACGTGCTCAGACAGATAAATCGTCGAAATGGTATAATTTACACATTAGTTCAATATACTACCTCAAGGGCGCCCATCAATCAGATCCTATGGGGGATGACAATATCATAAAAAAATAACTAATAACCAACCAAATTGATTTTATTAAATAACAGAAAATAAATACACAACAAAGATAAACGATGTACCTACCTATGTAATAATATGTCATGTATTACATAATATCATCAGTAAAAATAGTTTATTATTTACAATTACAAAAAATTACAATAATTTCACATTTTTCTAGGAAGGGTACATCATGTTACCTCCTTGCACCCCCCAATGGGCACCCGCCACCCTTGTATTACCTGTAGGTATATTATATAATATAATAGTAATATTATTAATTAAACAATTTTAATAAGTCGCGAGTATAGTTTTTTTTGACAATTTAAGTCATAGGCCCAAAGGCGTATAAAACCAAAGTCATAGGGGTACCGTGTACAAAACTTTCTCATATTATATTACGTTCCTATAATATTGTGTTGTGGGTATACATATGAACTGGCACCTATACATTATTAGAATAACATATATCGATATTTGGATTCATATTTTACTGCAGTATGATGTAAAACTAATTGCGAGCGCGGAGCGCGTATATATCTAATAATAGTGATCATATCCACGTTTGACTTATTTATTACGATACTATATATATATATATGAATGTCTTTATACGTACACTGTTAAGTGTATATATACCTACTAAATGTGCATTGTATACACATGTTGTATAATGTTGATATTATTATGTTCGTATTGTGTTCGAATACAATTGAATATATTCCGAAGGAGAATTTAGATAATATTGGCTTATAATTATTGGTTAATTGTTTATTGGATTGGGATATAAATTAATTTGAGTGGACTATTATAATTTATAATCGTCTCGTATGCCTATATATCCAGTTATAATATATATTATACAATATACAATATCATATTATAATGAATAGTGTAGGACGGACGCATTATTTTGGGTCACACTGCGGTCCTATATATAATACATATATATATATATATATATATATATGAATATTTAGCAAATTTTTTTGCAGGTAGGTATTATCTGAGTATTGTTTTATGTTTGTGATATTAAAAATTGTTATTTATTATATATTCATGTTAAGAAGAAAAGTCACAAAAGTGTTTTGAATTTTGATATAATATTATAATATATAATAATTATAACAATATTATATTATTTATGTAGCAGTGATGGACGTTACTGGTGATAGGGAAATTTGATTTAGTTTCCTTTTTTCAAAAGCACCACGAATTAACATTATCTCTAACTGTGTATAAAATGTAAGCTATAGTGAAAGCACTCGAAGTTAATGACTTTACAAGATGACATTTTTTTTTTACTCAGTTACTTTTTTTAACATTTATTGTGAATGGTGTATGAGAATTTCTCGGAAATCACTATTGTTATAAAAAGAACAAAAATAACATAATAATCTCGGGTTATTGCATTTATTTATAATTATAAGCTATAACAAATCACCAATGACGCTAATAATGTATAATATAAAAACATTACTTGTGTAGTAGTGTAGTACACATACAAAATATACGAAATACCCAACCAAAAATATGTATTATTTGTCATTCAGCCATTGGATATAATGACAGACATGAAACAAGTAACCAGTATTGATGAGACTTATCTAGAAATATTTTATTTAAATCATAACTTATGATTCATAAGTATTCATTGTTAACGAATAATATACATGTTCTGTTTTTGCTAATAGATAAATACATTTTATAAATGTTGTTAATTGTCCCCCCCCACCATTGAATTGACCTGAAAACGTCCCTGTATTGACTATTAGTTACTTTACGTTCACGTGTGTAAAAAAGTAAATAGGTATGTTATTTAAATATAATAAAAATTAGTTTTATCTACCATATTATCTAGATAAAAGATAGATTGTCTTTATCTAACCTAGATAAATTAAAAAATGTTTTTATCTTTAAATTCAACTAGATAAATTTATATAAAATTATCTGTATCTTATCTAGGTGAAATTTTCGTTATCTATTCTCAACACTGCAAAATATAACACAATAGATATGTGCACTTATCTGAGTTAGTATTCAGCCTCAAATAAAATACACGTGCAATTTAATTTAACCTATTTTTTAAAACAACTCGCCGATTAAAACAAACAAATAAATTTAATAAATTTAATCGATCTTTATTATAAGTTTTAACTGTAAAATCGTTTAGTTTTACAATCCCTTGCGAATAAGCAATCTAATGTTTATATATGGTTGCCATTGGTTAATCGGGCAGATCAGGTACAAGCATGCATCAATTTTTCGCGCATATGGCCTTGAGTAAAGAAACTATGTCTTAAAACCACCATGTGTGTTATATACTCATAAGCTACTTAATTTATTTTTACAATATACAAAGTGCTAAATCCAATCCGTGAGTTGCGTTTGCTCATCTCAATTATTTCACATAGCTAGATACACTGATGCCAATTTGTCCGTGAACGGAGGTATACCTACACTAAAACTGAGATACACTCAAACCGAGATACACCTATATAGCGTATAGGATTTTCCTTGGTACTATTATTACTTATGCTAAATCCTCACACAAAATCAAGTACCTATATGGTTCTATTAAACCATGATATTGTTGTATACGGTTAAGAGTTAGGTTAAACATAAAATTACCAAAAGAGTTTTCAATAAGTCCTTTTTAATAATATCTTTGACAATCAAGAAGACATATAAAAAATTATTAAGAATATATAATTAAAAAAAGGTGGGCAAGTGGGTGTCGCTCTTTTGTACAGTAGGTTACAAGTGGGTATTTCAACTAAATAAGAAAATCGCTACATAAGAAATCGAGTGAATATCCAACGTTGTAAAAATATGAACTTAAAACGCTCATAAAAATTTAATTTGATTTGTTTGTAGACATTTTGTTTTTTTTGATAAAGGTAGAAAAACTTATGAGAATTAATCTTGTATTAGGTACATTTTAAAATCTTAGATTTAAATAGAAATTTTTTTATGAATTTCTAACTCAAAATAATTTATACATTTTCGTAAATTTTACGTATTTTGTCAATATTTGAACTTTAAATGCTTATTTAAAAAAAAATGTTGACTATGGATTTTCAATATTTTTTATCTGTCTCTGAAAAATTATATTATGAGCCTTCTATTAAATTTTCAAGTCATATTACATAACAAAATTTTCTTTTTGATATTTATAGAATAAAAACTTAAAAAAAAAGTTGGAAATTAAAGATGTCCGTAAACAGCTCAAAATAAGTCAAAATATTTTGAAAATGTATAGAAAATGATAATATAAACATTCAGTAAACATTTAATATATTTACAGTAATTTGTCTTAGAGTTACACTAAAAACCAAAATCGATTTTGTCCTAAATCGATTTTGCGTATAAATTCCTGTTTTTCCTTTTTTTTGTTTTTCTCAGCGCCTTTGAAAACTACTGGAAAACTTTTGACCCCTCATGGCTCATAGCAGTGTTGGGAAGGAAAGCGTTCCTTTTATAGGAACGAGGCTCGGAACGCGTTCTATTGAAAATATAGGAACGAGGAACGGGAAAGAGTTCCTATTTTTAAGGAACTTGAACGAAAATTTCCGTTCCTTAAATTATGAAAAAAAAAAATGAAAGTTGTTTTTAATAATAATATTTTCTAGAATATATTTAGTGTTGGTATTTTGGTATTACTTCATCAATCATTAGTATATAGTAAACCGAACAACCTAGGTATCGTTGGTATATTTTAATTTAGTTCGAGATTAGCATACAAGGTATAATCATAGATATTATAAGAATGGATAGGACCACGATTTAAGATATACAGGTTACTCAACGAAACTTATATTTTGGTGCGCTTAAAATTAACGATCTTGTCATAGCAAGAATAACAGTTAGCGCTTTTGAATTATAGTGATTTCTCTTGGTACTACAAAATATATCAATATAGATATACAATATTATGTATTGGAGCGCTAGTAGTTATTCTCACATAGTTGATCAGCTGTTAGAAATCAACATTTAAGCGCACCACTTTTGTTGTGTATGTACATAGGGTCGTTGAGTAACCTGTATATCTTAAATCGTGGATAGGACATCGAGCTTATCAACTGAGAATAAAGGTAACAATTTTTGAGGTTATAAGAGCGCCAAAGATTAGTAACCTAACCTCAAAAAGCACTCTTATAGTCTATTTCTCTCGTAGATATTGAACTTTCTCTCTTCTTATATCTGATATCATACGTTTTATCGACTATCGTCTTGATATGAGACGTGAGTCGTTTTAATTTAAATGATATCGAATGCGCGGCCCTGACGAGAATCGGTCGGCGGACTGATTGTTCTCTCGTGGGAGTGTGGGACAGAGTATAAAACAAATCGTTTTTGTTCAAATCGGTGCTCCTTAGGAAGGAGTTAGTTAAACGATAATTTCTGACTTAAAAATTGTTCGCAAAAAGACACCATTGACGACGTAAAAAATGTGTAAAGGAACGGGAACTCGTTCTTTTTTCGCGACAGGAACGAGGAACGGGAACGAGTTCCTTTTTAAAAAGAACTTTCCCAACACTGGCTCATAGTACTAACTAGATTCACTTTTCTATCAGAAAAGATATACTGTTGAAGAAAATCCAAGCACTTTTACTGTCCCAAAAGGTGATAACAGACCAAAAAATAAAAATAAAAAAACACATCATTGTTAAATCAATACATTCATCGCTCCGATCACAATCTAAAATTAATAAATAAAAAAACATAATTTGAACAGCTCTTAAAATATGTTTTATTTAAATTCCATACGTCGTTAAGCGAAATATGTAAAATATGATGGAGATAGGACTTTTGCGAATAGGGAATCAGGCCAACGAAATGTTTGGAACGTTTTTTTGCTCTCCTGAAAAGTTGTCATTTTGGTGTTAAGTGATTTGCGAATTAGGTTGATGATATGATAAGTCGGTATTATTAAAGAAGAAACCAATAACAGTAGTTGAAACTTGAAACTCGAAGCTGTCTTATCAATATAATATAATATTATTGTCAATTTTAATATTACTAAACATTTACTATTTTCAAATAGCATACCAGTATTATAGTAGTATACCAACATTTAACATAATATTATTATTATTATTTAAATATGTATTATCATAAATTGGTAGGTATTAATGTATAAGAGCTTGGGGAAACGGAAATTCTCGCAGGAGAGTCCCTGCCTCCCCCGTGCACACGCTTATGAATTTAGAACGATTAGGTATATGTATTTTATAAGAAGCTCAATAGCTCATATTATATATTATTATATATATAGGCGTTTAGCACATTTACGATTGAAATTAATAAAAAATTAAAGTTTAAAAAATATTTTATAATAATATAATCATGTAATATAAAGTATACATATACTTAAAAATCATGATTTCTGTAAACTACAGAACTCAGAGTTTATGACGTTATACGCGTATCAAAAATAGGTAAAATACTAAAATGTGTGGATGCAGATAAATAAAAATGTATATTTATCTAAATCGGCATTCCTAATTATATTTATAGAAGAGGTTAGATCTTTCAAATATTCAATATAGCTTACATTTATATATTATTGTGTATGTGTAAATATGTTGCACCTTTAGAATGTTTTCTTTAAATAAATTTATGGAGATTTCATTACGCGGAAAACAATGCACCTTGAGAATATGTTTTTCTCAGTGAAAAATAATTCTCGGAAATAATATCTTATAATATAATAAAACATTCAATTCCAACTACTTTCGGCGGTGTTCAAATTAAATATTCCAAACATTTGAGGAAAATATTTACTTTTATACAATTTAATAAAGTAGGTTTATGGTTTAAATATCCGTTTTTAAAATTAAATTACCGCGATATTTGTTGTTGGTTGTGTACAACTACGTTCTGGAGAAAAAAAATTAAAAAAATTAAATACCTATACCGGGTGATTCTTTTATCATTGAACACTCATAATTTCAAAAAGTGTAAATTTTTTTGAAAATATTTTTTTACATAGTTTCAAGTCGCTTATGAAACAACGTTTTTCTTAATAAAATTATATTTTTTATCCTTATAATTTTTTAAGTTTTTTACTTTTTTGAATGACAACATTGGGTTTTAATA
>NC_042494.1:83062970-83067998 GCF_005508785.2 Acyrthosiphon pisum
ATCATTCAAAAAAGTATAAAACTTAAAAAATTGTAAGGATAAAAAAATATTTAAGAGTATAATTTTTTATAAGCGACTTGAAACTATGTAAAAAAATATTTTCAAAAAAATTTAAACTTTTTGAAATAATGAGTGTTCAATGATAAAAGAATCATCCGGTATATAATATAAAGTCACAATATAATAATATTATGTTATATATGTTATTAATATCGTATTCATATACAGGTACCTACCTAGTTCAAGTTGTTAAACGTTTATTGTTGTGGATATAAGTTTGATGCTCGAGTAATATTATTTGATTAAATGTTGGCATTTTAAGTATAGAGTAATTGAATACCTAGAATCTACTACACGGTGTACGGTACTACGGTCTACGTGAAAATTGATTTTAAAACATGCGTTTATACGCGATGATTTTATAATGCCGGTAAATATACCTATATAGATTAATCTATTGAGTGTAGAATATAATATATATAATATAATTTATTAGATATTTATATATTATGTTCGTTTAATTTTTCCGCATAAATCGTTTCAGGGAATTAGCGAAGTTTGATTGTCACCGTAATTGCATCCTCTAAAAATCAGTGGATTTGAATTTTAAGATACCATATTATATATTAGCAAATAGAACATAATTTTTTACTCTTTAAAAACTCTATAAATTAGGGAATGTCAATAATAAATGTCAGAAATTAGAACTTTTTAAACAACTTACAAGTGTAATATACATAATTAGGTATATTATATAACTGTGTATTATGTATTATTCGATATGTATGCACATAACAATTCCATTGGGGATTCAGTTGTACGTATGGAGCGTTACTGCGTTACAGTCAATGATTTTTATGTATGTACATTTTAAATTTTAGCCCGTAATTTTAATAACAAAAATGTAGGTATTATGTAAATAAAGACACGCTAAATCCTACGATGATAAAAGAAATATTTATAATGTACATCATAATATATACGGACAGTTGTTTTGCATAATTACATTACCAACGTCCGACATTATTTTATAAGCTGTGTGATAGAATAAAAAATAAATAAGGTAGGTAGTAGGTACTTACTTCGTATTGTATTATAATGTTCACTATATTATATTGATCAAGAAATACGTGTTGTACAACCAGATAGCGCCATACCATTTAAGTGAATACAATAAATTAATCATACTTTCATTCCTAATTTAATAATATTATAATAGGGTATAGGTATTAATAATAGGTATAATAATATATTATATTTTATAATCATAATGTTTGATCGGCGTAATTTAAATTCACATATTGTAGGTTAATCATATTATGAAAAAAATTTCAATAATTATTGTTTGAACGATTTTTTCCTATCTTCCACGATGTTTTTCTTAATAGTTTCAAATGATATCGCGTACATAAATACCACGGACGTACATACAGGACTGGTCACAGGCGCTCTTAACTGTATAAAAATTCAGAAAATTAGTGTCACGCTTGTGAGCCCACTATGGACTTTGCTGACATCTAGCGGATAATAAAGCAACTAGTCGTTTATTTCAAAATACATTTTATTTCCATCAACATTTATAATATTGTGTATATCTTCTACATCCATGTTATAAATATATTGAACCTTTTTATTTACATAAAATGATTTCCCTCCAAAAATTATATCTTAATGTATTAATTTGCATAATATATGATATATTATATGTAAAATAAAATGTAGATGAATTATTCAGCATTCCGCATTATTTTGTTATTAAATTTTCATAATTATTTTAAATGGGTAACGGACGTCCGTGGTATAGTATACGTCCATGGTCCATTTCAGTGTTAAAACTTCAAAATGAAAATGAAAATAAAATAATAATAATAATAATAATAATTTCACAGTTAAATATAACACAAATAGATGACGCAATGTGTATTCCTGTGGTCCCAAGCATGACACTAATTTTCCACTGATAACGACTCGTGTCCAGTCCTGTATGTACGTCCGTGATAAATACGTAACAACTAATGATAACAATTTGACCAGTAAATGGATTAAAATTTGGCTGTTGCGTCTTTGGCGCGCTCTTAAAAAAATTTAAAAAATGCAATAAAAAGTTTACAGCGCTATGCCGTTACAACTGTTATATAAAAAAAATGTGTTATTATATTATCGTCTGGTAAGCCGATGATTATCTACGGCTGATAAACGATGACAAAATATATAGGAAATAGGTAGTTTCTTTTCCCGGAGTGTAAAAACAGCTACTTATAGCTATATATTATGATGTACACGCGTGCTGCAAAGTTGTACAAGCTGCAAACGGAGTACACTGCCATGCAATGTGAAAATCGCAATATATTTATTTCTTAATCATAGGGGTGTAACCTATAATATTGTGGATAGTGTGTCCATATACCGATATATAACTATTAACTAGGGAGCAGATGTTTGAGATTTTTTTTTATGCACACAATGAATAAATACATATACATGTACCTTCATTGTAAAAAATATAAAAAATATTATAATCGGTACCTACTCTAGCAATATATACACGTATCCATATATATTTATATACCTATACGCGCGCATCCAATCGGAGAGTAATATTTCAACGGGTAAAAAACTAAAAGCGAACCTATTATAATATACGATATAGTACTTACGTATATAATAATATGTGCAATATGCGTAAAGTAAAGAGCGGTCATCATGCAAGTGTATATATCTATAATATTTTACAGTATTAAGTTTGATGCGCGTGCATCATATTTATGACACCTGTATGGCTGTATCTGTATGACTATAATATACCATATAGTTGTAACTTGTAGACTTGTAGTATAACATAATAATACTGCAGTATATTATAATAATATTATACACATTTACCTAGGTGTGCGTATCAAATATTAAACAAAAAAATATAATATGATTCAAACACGTTTTGCGTTTGGTGCACTTGCAAATCGAGATATTATATAGTCAATATGCCTATATATTATAACTAATTCAATATTATAATACCTAGTTATTTTTTAAACTTTGGTTTTTGAAAAAATTCTTTGACTTAAATGTTGGTACTCGGTGGAGGGAACTGGTAGTCAATCACCAGATGTTGGATCTTAATACATTCTAAAAAAATAGACAAAATAAAAATAAAAAAATAAATCAATTTTTAGCTATTATAAACATATTTTGAGCCGTAGATGTAGCTGCGGCAGGCGTATAATAAAACTGAATATAGTCAGTGGCGTATTTGAGATAATTTTTCAGGGGGGGGGGGGGGGGGCAAAATACGAAAATCTCTCAGCTGTTAAAATATAAGGAAATTTGAATACAATAGTTAATTTTTTTTTTATTTGGTTAGAGTTTTAGACACTAATTCAAACTTGTTCAGTTATAATCCAAAATAAATTCAACACAATAAAAGCCTCTTATTTATTGCTCAAAAGTTTAAATTTGAATATAATATAGTCTATAGTCATAGGCAGGGGCGGATTGGCGAATTTTTCGGCCCGGGAAATCTGAATCGAACCGGCCCTGCACCGCAAATATACCCCCTCCCCCCCACACAAAATGGTCATAATTTTACTCAAATTTCAAAATTTGTTTAGTTTCACCCCTAAATTAGTAAAATATATAATAGGCACCCATGATTAGAGCTATACAGTTTTGGGTTAGACAGATAAGGTTAACCTGTTCAGACTGTTATAACTTGAACTTGAAGTATAATCTTATTATATTTTAGATTCTGAACGGAGCGATGAATGTATTGAATTTACAAATATGTGTTGATTTTTATTTTTTTAAATTAGAATTTTTTATTTTTGTGTCTGTCATCACCGTTTAGGACAGTAAAAATACATAGATTTTCTTAAACTAGATTCACTTTTATGATAGAAAAGTTAATCTAGTTGGTACTTTGGGGGGTCAAATGTAAAAATTTCACAGTAGTTTTCAAAAGCGCCGTGAAAAACAAAAGAAAAATTAAGGAAAAACGGACATTTTTACGCAAAATCTGTTTTTGAGAAAATCGAATTTTGGTTTTTGGTGCAACTTTAAAACAAATTACCGTAGGAACATGAAATTTGAATGAATGTTTGTATTATAGCATTTTCTATACATCATAACATTTTCCAAATATTTTGACTTATTTTGAGCTGTTTAAGGTACATTTTCATTGTCCATTTTTTTTAGTTTTTTTTTCTATAAATATCAATAAAATTTTATTTGTTGGTTAAAAAAGCTTGAAAATTTAATAGAAGTCTTCTAGTATATTGTTTCAAAGACAGATGAAAAAAATTAAATATCCACGGTCACAATTTTTTTTATAAGCATTAAAGTTCAAATATTGTCAAAATACGTAAAAATGAAGAAAATTATTTTGAGTTAAAAATTCATGAAAAATTTTCTTTTTAAATCTAAGATTTTAAAATGTAAGACAATGAAAATATTTTGACTCTTTTTGAGCTGTTTACGGACATTTTCAGTTTTCAAAAAAAAAAAAATGTCTTCAAGCAAGTCAAATTAAATTTTTATGAGCGTTTGAAATTCATATTTTTACATTTGATATTCACTCGATTTCTCATGTAACGATTTTCTTATTTTGTTGTAATTAAAAAATAAATGACTGTAGATACTTGAAAATTTCACTGAATGTTTATATTAGCATTTTGTATACACCATACAATTTTGAAAATAATTTGATCTTTCATAAAAAATCTTTGATATTTCTACGAAACATTTCAAATTTAAATTTTTTAGTTTTTTTTTTCTACAAATAAAAATACAATTTTATTTGTTTGGCCAAAAACCGTGAAAATTTAAAACAAGGCTCCTGATATATTTTTACAATAGCAATTGAAAAATATTAAACATACATAGACGCACATTTTATAGGCATTTAAATTTCAAATTATGACAAAATGTATCAAATTAAAAATTAAATAATTATTTTGTAGTTAAAAATTTATAAAATGTTCAACTTTATAGCTAAGGATTGAAAATTTAAAACAAGGTTCCACGTAAATAGGT
>NC_042494.1:83068152-83087595 GCF_005508785.2 Acyrthosiphon pisum
GCACGTCTGTAAGTACTGTTACTGACTTGGTAACTCGTTTGTGTAAAAAAGTTCAAAATCAAAATACATACCAATAATGATAAGGTTATCAATGTTATCACGTAACTAACTGAATTCTACCATAGAGTATAAAATATAAATACTAAAAAACCAATACCACAGATTTCTAAATAATACATTACCATGAATTGGAGGGAAAATAGTGTAAACACCAAAATTCCTACTATGAATTGCAATAGTTTAAGATATTAAAAATAATACCTTTGTAGGTATTTGATTTTTTTAATATATTTTATGCTTAATTTATAAAAATATAATTTTTTTTTGTAATTATATTATAAAAATTATACCGGTCCTACCGGCCCTCACAAGAACCGGCCTATCGGGAAGTTTCCCAACTTCCCGATAGGCCAATCCACCCCTGGTCATAGGTAGTTAAAATAATTATAATATAAGGTCTATATTTCTTTTTTCGTGGTAGCAAACATATCAATGACCTCATCTATTTGAATATCCCTGTGTCTATGAATATTTAGTTAAGCCAATCAAACTAAGCGATCTTGTCCCATACTCGACTGCAACAAAGTTTTTAACCTAAGTTGAAAAAGCAAAGCATAACAAAATAATGAAATTATGAGAAAATTATATTATGAATTATTAATTCAAATTATACTTAAAAATTATCAGTGATATGTAGTCATATAAGGCATAACATAACTTTGTTATTTTATAGACTTTAAATTTAAAGTAAAATATTGCTTAAATTAATACATGCAGCAAGAGATGTTAGCATAAGAGCTATGTGGTAAAGCTAGTATAACTAATAAGTAATGAAACTCATTAATATAATAGATGAATAACATATGAACAAAAATAGAGAATCAACTATTAAGACGTATTAACTTTTAGTATAAGTATAATTAGAATAAACTATTATCACAGAATATTGATTATTGATTTTGATTACAACTTACTATACTTTATTTCTATGATTAACTCAGAACATGGACCATGGTACCTACCTATTGATGTTAGTTACAAAATTGGGTACCGTATTTGATGGGAATCAACATTTAAGATAATATAAATCTTATCTTAAATATTTAAATCGTGGTGGGAACTGGGAACACATGATAGGCGAGTACGTCCTATATAGTCATATTACTCATATAATAATGGAATTTAAATTAGGTATAATTATAGCTTCCACAAAACAGTAAAAAAAAATTCCCCTATTGCCCCCCTAATGATTTGCGCCAAAATAAATATTTTATATAAATAAGTAGTTTTTTCAAAATTGATATAATATCTTATAAAAATGATATTATATTATGCATACTATATTATATTAATATTATTTTACATAAATAGTTATTTGAAAATTGCTGTCTTATAAAAATTATATTATATTATAAAATAAATAAATCATAAATTATGATATACATGCTAATCAATATAAATTGAATACATCGGTTGAGATTTTATAAAAAAAAAATTCAATAATAAATTATAAATTTAATAAATTGGTTGATTTTTTAATCCCACTTTTTTTCACATATTCTACACGATTTATTTCACCATCCTGCATGGTATTTCTTCCATTGTACAATTATTTATCAGATTATACATTTGTCGATTAAGATTAAATGTTTAGAGTTTTTGAACGATATAGTTCTAAAATTAATATCTATTAATTGCGGCACACAGGTACCTAGGATTTTGGCGCTTATGTACGATATGATTTTGGCGCTTTTGTACGATACGACTTTTTTTTTTTATCTCATTCTGGCGCTTATGTCTTCCGCCGCTTAATGTTTTTGGTGCACTGCTATGACACATGCCTAAGAATAAATTGTCACTTAAAATTAAAAGAAAGTATACTCTGTTCAAAATAAGAAATGCAAACGGCGGCGACCAGTTTTCGTCGGCGGTAGTCATGTAACATCCGTTTACTACCCCAACCAATTCAACTGTATATACTATATATATATATATATATACACCTGCCTTGTAGTATTGCCACGCCACTACCACTGTCATCCACCGTTTGCGTTTTTTTATCTTGAACAAAGTATAGTAGCTCACAAAGTTCAGTATTTGGTCAAAAAAAGTAATGTTAGAACTAATTAATTTAAATGCTTAAATAAATAATATTATTAAATTCTCAGTCTCAATATAGGATTATTATTATTTTATTGAAGGTATACCTTGTTGTATACAACAAAAAAATATTCAAAAATTAATTCGTTAAAAAAATTAAATTCCGTAAGTATTCATATTATGTTTCCATAAATCTTTGGTAGAATTGTTGTGTTTGGAAAAATTAGTAAGTACTTAATTAAGTAATAACGAAATACAATTTTTAATCGAAAAATTAAGTACCTAATGTGAAACTCTTGGAGAAATCTTTTGACTAAAAAAAAAAAATTATAATAGCCAAAACAAAACTCATTATTGTAAAACTAATATACATTTAACGCTTAGCAGTTATAGCTCAGAAGCTAATCAAGTAACACTGAGATTAATTTTAAAATACAAATTACCACGCATTAAGGGTCAAATATAATGTGTGTCAATCGTCGCCGTGAACGAAATTAATTGGATAGTTTATCTAATTAACGCGGGCGTTTACATATATCGAGCGTGTTGCGCTTGTTAGTTTGTCAGTGTGAACACAAATCGTGCGTGCAATTTGCGGTGGTACCTACGTGTATGCTGCATATACGAACTGTATAAAGATTGAGTGCCAAGTGGGCTTAAGTCCTGAGGATAATGAGGACAAAGACCTATTTAAATAAATAAAAACTAATCATTTGAATACTTATAATTGTATAAACTTAATAATAATATAATTTAATAAACATTTTCATTTTTATTTTTTACAAGAATCATTATTGTTTATACATGGTAAATATAAATAAAACCAATTAAAAAAGTATTATATATAATATTTAAAAAAAGGCATAAAATCCCATTGGTTTCATTTTCCTCACCAATTAATTGCATCTAAAGTCGAGGCTAAAATCTTAAGTTTTTATAATTTCACTTTTTTGCGATATATATTTATAATAAGATAACTCTGTAGACGCTCCAAACTTTTAAAAATACGTTGCTACAGTTAGCATTTTTTAACACATCAAAATTAATGAACTAATGAAATCGTGATGATATATATTTTAATCGTAAGTATAGTGTATACATTTAAAATAATCAATTATAACGTCGAAGTAAGACGAGGACACATTTTTCCTTTATAAGTTCCTTTGTAGTTACAAATATAAAAGTAATAAACCTACAAATAGAGGGGCCTGGAGCCCTGAAGATTTATTTAAATATAGACCATATATTATACGGTTTAGTGCTGTAGTGTGTACTGTGTATACCGCCATACCATACCACGCGCAGTAAATTGTGCAGCAGTATATAATTTTATAGTGCGCTTAATAATCCATCATGTCGATGTTCTCGATTCGACCTGCAATAATAATAATAAATAATAATATAGTAAACAATACATAATATTATTATGCTTGGCTGTAAGTTATTACATTTTGTCCGATTAAAATAACTTGTTGTTACAACTTACTATTGTATGACTATAAATTAAATATATTGTCTTGGGGACGGAGATCAAATAAATAATAATAATCTTTATTCACGAAAATAAAATAATATGACTGTAGGTAAGTACCTACATTATAATATATTAAATAAATATACAAGGATTAAAAAATTACATAATTTATGGTTATTAAAGATAGAAATTCAAAAATATAAGGTATTATTTTAACACATACGGGTACTATTAAAGTTAATTTAAGAGAAAAATAAAACTATTGATGGTGGTGGGGGGGGGGGGGTTGGTTTTAAATTTTTTGTAATCAAAATAGTTGTTAAATTTGGCGGTGTAAATCTAGTTTAGCGCCCACGTGAATTTTTAATTTTTTTTTTCTGACACCTATTACTACCAATTAAGAACGATGGTGCAAACACTTATTTCCGGAAATCATTTGTTTTTATGATATAGCCTTACGAAATTCACGATTTTAGGTGTTTGATGCACACATATAACGCTTATGGTATACTGAGCTTATATAGGTAACAAATTAAATTTTTTTTTTTTGAAACCCAGGTAAATAAACATTTTAAAAATGATGGTGTAAAAATAAATCTGACACCCACCTACGGACCATGGTGGTTTTACATATAACAAGTCGAGGGATGTTTTTGATTATAATTGTCTTATAGCGATTGGAGCGATTGAGTGACCACGCCGGCCGCCGCGTGTATCTTACTATAGGAAAATTTCAAAAATTTCAATAAGCTATAACTTTAAAATAAGTCTTCCTATCGTTTTCAGCATGCTTAACTACATAGGTACATTAAAACATTTTATTGATATTCCAGATTTTTGGGTCTAGATCCCCAGGGATTCATTTGCCCCTAAATACACCACTGCGGCCGACACGTTTATTTGTATTTACATTAATAAACGAGCCTTAACTACTAGCATGCTGCTGCCACCATGCCGGTGGGACATATTGTAACCCGCCATGCCGTAAAGAGTTAAGATAATGAAAATATAATAGCGCATTTATCGTTTTTAAACGTCATAACATTATTCGCGTTACATCAATATTATATTTTATATTTTAGTGTCGTCCGCAATTAAATGTATGGTGGTCCTACATCAGAGCATAGGAAACTGTGTGTTATTATGGTTAAAATAAATTAAATAAGCAGTCGTGGCAATTAAATCTTTTTTCCGTACCTATATTATAATATTGTGGTTGGTATTGTTTATTCCCGGTGGGCGAATACATTGCTCGGCCTGCAGCTGTCGCCGCGACGTACTAAGTACAAATAACCATCATAATATTATAAACAATATACGTATATATTTTATTTTTGGCCAGTGGCCAGTCCTAATCAGGGACGCTTTTGTGGGAAGTAAAGATAAAATATTCGCGTTCGACGACGCTGTATTTATGTATAATATTAGATACAATAGATCTCATCGTGGGGACTGGAGAAATCTATACTTACACATATATAATATGCGTATAAATTGAGTGGCATACGTCACTATGTATATATATAGGTAACGGGTTAGTGCAGAGTTGAGGTGTACGATAAAGGCCGTCCAGGGGGCAGAAGAAAAAATATGATTATTATGTCGACTTTGGCCCTGAGCCATAATCCGCACGACTGATTCTCCCCGGCCGTGCTGCAGGCGGCTGTCGATTGATTTCCACTCACTGTGATGAGATTACAAATTAACCATATAGGTACTAGATATTAGCATACATTTTTTTCTTGGAGGTGGGGGAGTAACGTCATACACTGGTCACGTCAACACCCATCAGTGGCATATCCAAAAAGGTATTTTTTGAGCTAATTACCTCGAGTCTAAAATAGTTTTATGTGGTAAATGCGATCAATGTACACCATACAATTTTCAAAATATCGCTGCTTCCAATCTCTTTAAGGGGAATCTTGTATTACATTTTCAAAGCTTAGAGATAAGTTAAAAATTCGAAATAATTTGCCAATTTTTGTGATTTTAATACATTTTGTCAAAATTTTAACTTGAGACGCTCATAAAAAAATACTGTGGATTTACGTTCAACTTTTTTTTAATTTTCACAAACTATAATTATTATTATAGTTATTCGGTCGTGGTCTTATCTTTCAGACCATGTATTATACACAGATTTAAATATATTATACGTTTGGGTGGGGGGAGGAGGAGAGAACGACATTTCCGCTAGCCATGATGGCGAATTTCACGGTTTATTCGTACAAATATTTGTACTCCACGACGAAATGCAATACACTGTGTTTATATATTAGTGTTTCGACTTTCGAGCACCACAATAACGTTTGCGACGATCTTAAATATTTTACTGAATATTCATTATTCTGTACGGATTATGTATATAGCGAAAATAACTACTGTCAAACATGAATTTATTGTTAACTATATATCGTCACGGCTTCACTGCCGCTTGAAGTTGCAGTCTTTTGTTATTATTTTAATAATATTATAATATTATATTGAACATATTATTCACCAATATGGCAATAGGACTATGGTATTATACACGTCACACATAATATTATTATAATATGTTGTGCGAGGTGCAAGTGTGCAACGTGCATCATCCGCGGCTCTGAACTCGTTGTTGAGTTAGCAGAGGTAAAGCCGTTATTTATTTATTTTTTGCCGTTTATTGCACGTAATTTGGATTAGGAAATTGTTTACGAAAATGCGCTTTGAGATAGGCATATCATTTGTATGGATAACTATTGTTCTCGGAATTCTATATCCCGGATGCCACGACACGTATATAATAAATAATATAATAATATACCCGCTTGCTCTAGACTGATGCAAGGTATTTGTAAATTAAATCGCGACGTAGATGCAGTACTGCTGCTGCGAAAAATGATGGAACAATAGTGAAACATATCCAAACGTATTATAATAATATTGTGATATTATTATTATAAAGTATTATATTATACTTAACGTTATCCATCAAAAAACTTTGTTGTAGTCTTTATAGGTAAACACTAAACAGGTGATCGTTATACATTCAAATTAATGAAAATTTACGGTCAACTTTAAAAAAAAAGTGAGCAAGTAGACGACCGTTCTGCTGAACAGTGCATATTGATTGTACCTCATTATTGTATGGATGACTGTATGAGTGTAAAGGATATACTTATTACATTTAAATTCAATGATGTATACGCCATATACGATATACCTATATACGTGTATCATTTATACGATTCTGACCAGATTTGGTCAATTTTTATGGTGACCAAATCATTTTTTAATAATATAACATTATCATTTTTACAAAATTGAAAATAATGATCGTAGTTTTAGATTCTGAGCGGAGTGCAGGATCTAGTGGTTTTACAATGGTGTTTTTTATTTTTTATTTTATCCTGTATACAAAATTTCCACCAGAAGGAGTGCTTTGATTTCAACATAATATCGTATCTTATCTTTTAGAAAATCGGATCAAGATGGTACTTTAGAGAGGTAATTTTTTGATTTTCTCAATAGTTATTTAATGCCACGGGAAAAACCACTGACAAATTAAAAAAACCGCTAAAAATGGAGTTTTAATTTCTAACGCTTTGTTTATCACCATAGAAACGAATACAAATAAAAATAACTATTGTAGTTGTTTTGTTGTAATTTATGGTATTAATTCAACTAACAGGTTATAATTACATATAATAACAATATAAAATATTTAGACTGACAAACCGTCTCCGCTCAGAATCGTTTTTCGTATACAATGATAATTTATCATTAAATTCAAATTTAATACAATCTAATATACTGTGACCACTTGTAACCTACTGTGCAACAGAGCGACGTCCACTTGCCGAATTTTTTATGTTTTACTTAATTAATTGAAAAGTATTTAGAATTTCTTTTGCCCCACAAAGTACAAACTAGATCCAATTTGGTATCAGAAACCTCCCTTTAAATTTATGATCTGAGTATTTAGTCCATTAGAAAAATCACATACATCGCAAGGTAAAATCAATAGATTCATTTATCGATCCACTCAGAAAATAAAATACAAATTCTGTTAAAATTGTAATATTATTATTAAAATAATTTTTCATCGCATACAAATGCTTTATCATTGAATTCAAATTTAACAACTTTTATTACAGTACCCACTCAATGACGGAGGTATACTCGATTCCTACTGTACAGCAGAGCTGTTACCTACTTTTCACCATTTTTTAAATCCAATATATATATACATAACTAATTATTGAATAAGACAAGTCTGTTTTAAGTCGAACTTTTACACAGATTGTATGAATTTCAGCATTTCAATGAAAAATTTTTTTTCGCAGTTTAGCGAGTTGCAATATTTTTCGAATAACATCCACATATTACATATAACTAGATAGCATAATTTTCCATTAAAAAAAAAAAAATAAATAAATGTTACTGGATGCAATGAGTATATTATCATTTATCACCATAAAAATTATTAATTTATTATAGTTGTATTTGTTTTATAGGCATATCTTAACGCGAGTGAGCCAACATTGTAACACCTTTATTGATTTTCAGTAATATATTTTGCAGTACTTATATAACTCGTACAGTTTATTATTTTACATATTTTAATACATAAGTACATAATTTAAATGGAAATATGATTTATTTAATAAATCTATATCACAGCACTAGTTACTCCAAAGTTGTTATATAAAAACCATGACAGTCTGCCATAGTTTGCGAATTACACGTTTCGAATTGAATTCAACGGATCGTCAAGTAACCCGCAAATGGCGCAAATAATAATGTGACATAACCGTGAATACTTGTGTTAAATCTACTTTAGTATTTTTATTCCAATATGGATAGTTGTCTATGGAAAAATAACGAAACCTACACCGCTAGTCGTTACGATTCAAAATATGTTACACGTAAATACGTAATTCGCTCGCGATGTTATAGGTATAAATATTGTATTATCTCAGTTTATTAGATTTATTCAATTAAATTGTAATATTAATATTATGTCCATTTGAAGTTGAATTTGCATTATATTTTGCTATTGCGCATATTACAAAGGGATTGTAATAATTATTTATGTAATTAAAGTGTAAATAAAATAATGTAAATAATCATCTCGCAGATGCGATTTGTAAACTCAATTCAATATGCATACAAACTATATTTTTGAAATGCTAATTTTTAAGACTATTTCGTTCGTTCAGTTATTATGTGTATACGAAATTGCCTAGACATTTACTCCTTGTAATCGTTTTACTCACGGATCCGATAAATTGTAACAACGCGCGCTCATTGGTTATTATTATTTTTCATTCGCTCGTATTTTTTGAAGAATAAATTTTTTTTTTTATAACTTACAG
The DNA here is from genome assembly GCF_005508785.2 of Acyrthosiphon pisum. Taxonomy (NCBI): domain Eukaryota; kingdom Metazoa; phylum Arthropoda; class Insecta; order Hemiptera; family Aphididae; genus Acyrthosiphon; species Acyrthosiphon pisum. The sequence continues at coordinate 83,077,081 of NC_042494.1, forward strand.
ATATGAGGCAAAATATGCTTCCAAGTTTCTGTAATCGTTAAGCGGCCGTCATGAACCAACTACCTATCATCAGAGGTTCACACTTTACACAATATGGGCAAACAATTTTCATTGTGGAGATAACTTGGAGAAATGCAAGAAATTTGTCGTCGTCGGTGGAGTGGATTATTTAAAAATGTGCATTCAGACAACGAGATATGCACTAATGGTAATATTATAGAACAATAATTATAATAATAATAATATTAGGTATTTTAGCGTTTCACGGCAGCGTTTGTGGCGGGATAAGACAACAGCGGCGGCGATGGCGGGAACGCTGCAGTGTTGCCGGTAGTCGGAAACCGAAATACCGGTGGGCCAGCCGTCTGCACTGGCCGATCCAAGGGGCAGGAACATAAACGGTGTCGTCGGCGTGCGGTGGGGGTATATAACACTATAAGCTGCGGTGACCGTTGGACCCGCACGCCCGCCGCCGCCACCCCCACCGCGGGCTTGGTGCGTCACGCGATGCGCGCGCCGCTCCGGTACGTTGTCCGGATTCTTTTCGCCATTCTTGGCATTCCACAAACAGAGCGCGGCTTCGTGTTTACCAGTTGAATACTGTGCGTAAAAATTGGACGTCCGCACACACCAGGCCGGGGCCAACGACACACGCTCGCACGCACGCACGCACACGCACGCCATACGATCGCACTCACGTACGGTTTTTTTTTTTTACGCGACTTAACGACATACGTATTATTATTATTATTATTATTATTATTATTGTTGTAAATTATAATCGTATATAATTATTATATTATAATTTAATACACGAGACAACGACGACGACCATCATCGCCGATAAGGAAGGGGTAAGTGTGTAAATTTTTTTTAAAAAGAAAAATTTTTTTTTTAAATTTGCCGCCTTTTGGAATTTATATTTTAGTGGTCGTCGAAACGCCGCCGCATCGTTTCGTTGCTTTGAGCCCCCGAGGTTCACGGAACGATGTTGACGGTGGTTCGAATTTGCCGGTAGTGCAGGGCTGAGGGCTTCACCCCCGAACAAAAACCGGTAGGGATTACGCCGAAAGAGTCCTGCGACCGCGCCAAAAAATATTACTCTTGGCTGTGTGCTTGTTATTTGCACGGCGTGCGCTGCTCGTCCGATTTTCGCGATTTTCGTAATTTTCCTAACGGTCGCTGGGAGCCGGGAGGACGTGTGTTGTATTACAGTATTCACCACGGCGCGTGTCGTAATAACAATAATAATAATAATTCTGCCGCCGCCGGCACCCGTCGCCGCCTCCGTAACCGCCGCCGCCGTCGCGAGAACAGCCGCGCGGCAGTCTCCGTCCGTTCGCCACCGTCTTATCATCATCGTCGTGCCCGCCTTTTCGTAGTCGCCGCCGCCGCCGCCTCTTCCGTCTCGTCGACGAGTGTGTGTGTGTGTGTAGTACGCGTTTTTGCGTGTTCGTCACCCGCGATTTTTTTCGCCGCGTCTCGTCGTCCGTCCCGGCAAACAATTTTTTGCCCATCGTGTGAGATAAACCGTTGTCGCGCGTGTCCAGCTCGTGGCCTGTTGGAAAAAGAGCAAAAAATCCTAATTTTCCTGTGGTGAAAACTCATTCGCCCTCAAAGGACGCGCACGCCGTCGTCCAGGTAAGAGCAGGAGCGCCCAGCGATTTCATAAAATAACGGTCATTGCGCGCCAAAATTCCGCCGCCACCACCACCCACCCCCTGCAAACAGACAAGTCAATTCGGCGTGTATTCGCGTCGTCGTCGACGGTTTATCATTATTATTTGTGATCATAGGCACATATTATTATTGCTGCTGTTGCTGCAAGCCGCAAAGTACGGCGTTAGTGTTATTCGTCTTGCAAAGAGTCTAGGAAAGCCTTTGGAAGACCTTAGGCGGGTCAGTCTATTGCCGACGGGTCGTTTTTATTTTTTTTTTTTTTCGAGGGGTGAATAGAGGGATGAAAAACGATTCTCTTTTGTCGCAACCGTCTCTTATATATTTCCCAGTCATTGGACCGCACGCATTTGCCCAGAAAAAAGCGTCATCCAGGACGATTGGTGATAGTGTTTTGGAACTGACAAAAAAAAATATCTGACGGTTTTTTATAGGTACTACGCGTCCCTCTCGTATTGTATTTTCGTGGTGTAGTAGTTGTGTTTATTCCATCGTAGGTAGTCGCGAGGGATGTTTAGAGAAGCATATCGTGACGTGTGTTGTTGAATTTTAATAAATTTCCTTCCGGCTTCCCGCCGATTTAACGAACAGTGGTATTATGTATAGGCATGGAAATCGCGCTCTAAACTGTTCGTTAAATGTCTGTCCGTTTAAATCGTCTGCGAATCTGTGTCATTAGGGTTTTTATTATTTTTTCTCCATCGTAAGAAGCAAAAAAAAATTAGTCTCCTGACAATATTTGTCAACCTTTGTCTTGAATTCACTATTTATAGCTATAAGTAATATTTTATTATCAAACAGTAAATTTGGTTTGCTTTTCCCTCTTGAAATTTTACGCAATACCTATATATTGTGGGATAGTAGGTTGTAGGTTGTTGGTACTTATTGGTTTAAAGTATATGTTACCGTCAATTATGTAAATTAGGTAATAACGTAAATGCCTAGCAAATATCGTAAATTCCTAATATTAGTTGTGTAATGCTGATAGACAATGTTGATAATTTTGTTTAACGAAATATTTAAATTGGGTCAGAAATTTAATAATACATATGAGATAAATTATACATTAATACTTAATATTACATAAATAAAATAAAAATGTAAATTTAATGTACTGTGACACTTTGAAGGTAGGTAATATAGGTAGATACTAGATACATGTTATACAATGTGTTAGTAGGCATGCATGTGTACAAATATTATAATTTAATTAATATAATTATTATAACAAATAAGTTGTCGTGATTTATATTGTATACCTACTATATAGATGACATATCATTATGTATCCGATAGACGGCTATATTTTACATAATTATTGTTAGTACCGATTATAGATAAATTAATAAACTTTACAATGTAAGGCAGTTTCCAATTAAAATTTACAAATATATTTTTAAAATTTTTACATACATAACACTGTTTACAACTTATAATAAAAAGCTAAAATTAGAGTTCACCTAACAACCAGTTTAATATAGAATTTTGATATTTATGAAATTTTTGAAAAAGCCCGGAGTTATCGTCATTACCCAAGAAATATTTCTAAATGCATCATTGCCTGAAAATAATGGATATTATTTCCTAGTCAGTATCGTATTTTATGGGAAGTATCGTTATTAACTCATCATTAACGTTAATTCCTTAATTTACATGTTGGCCGGTAACATATACACATATTAAGTAATTATTGTGCGTTGGTAGTAGTCGCTGTTTGTTACGACAGCCGTTGGCCGATATTGTTTTTTTTTTTTTATCAACCTTTGAACGGGCTTTTGACAATCTTTTTCTGCACCTCGATAATATAAACATAGACTTTATTATGCGTTATGTTTATCAAACTTATAAGTTATAATACAATTCTATACGATCCAGTACGTATTTAATGTTTTTAATTGATATCGTGATGTTCTTATATAGAGCTAGTAAACAAATAATTATTATTTAAATAACATGTTTGTTCAATTTGATTCATTGTTAGGAAATCCATTTATGAGGAAAAACGTTTTAAATTCTTGAATTACCATTAATTAATGTATTCCCTTATTGGCCTTATTTATTATTATATTTACTTTGTATAATGGTTACACAACTTTCAAATGCTGTTAAATTAGAAATAAAAAATCAAAGCAAAACTATTTGAAAATTTTAACAATTTAGTATAATAAGTATGAAATATTTATATTACCTTCAATTTCTTAATATTATATTATAAATGTTTAAACTCCAATATGTTTCAATTGATGTTCATAACCAAAACCATTATATTATTATATTGACTTAGCAGAAGAACTCCAGTGTCTTTATTTTTTTATTATAATTTTCCCCTGAAATTTTGTAGGTACCACTATATTATTATTATACTCAAAGATGAAAATCAATGCTAATGTAAAGAAAAAGTAAACTGCAGTTATAATTATAATTTGTCGATTTGATAAGAGTAAACAATAACTAATTAATAATTAACAATGAATGCCCCATTTATTTTTATTTATAGCATTGCATTTTATTTGCTTGAAAATTTCTTATTTTTTTTATAATTTTTATTGTTGTTTTTAGAAAACGTACATTTTATGATTATAGCTGAAGTATAGTCACTCGAAGTTGTTTAGTTGTGAACGAAAATTTAGTTAATGACTAATAAATCCAACTGTATATTAAACGACCGTTTTGACAGGCATGGTCATTAGTCGTGTTTGCAACACGCGTGCAAAAAGATTAAATAAACTATAAAGTAAAGTTGATTAATTTTGTCAGTGTGTTAATTTCGGATTTGTTGAAAAACATCTGACAGTCACATAGTATACAAATATACAATGTATATATAGGGACATCTGATTACTAGTTAATCAACTAAAATCTATTAATTGTTCATTTATTTATGAGTTTTAACTATCCAACAAACTTAGGCAAGTTAAAAGTACGATATTCAATTTTAATACAGGAAAGAGTAATTGCTTCTTTTTACCGTCAAACTTGAATAGAACATAAATATCAATATTCATTAGATTATTCTGGTTCTAACTACTGTATTTATAATTTTACTAGTTGACGATTTTTAAAATAAAGTCTATTGAGAAATAATTATTAAGGTGGGTTGTCTTAAATATTTGACGTTTTATGGCATAACTTCTGTACAACCACGGTTTTAATTTAGAACATTTTAATATTGAACTTTTGTAGAAAATCTAACTAACATTTTATCTTGCTTATAGCATAAAAATATGGTAGGTTAATAAAAAAAATGCATTGGGTTATTTGATTCATTTATAGTCGTTTATAGTTAATTTCTTCCAATTTTTGAGATATTTAAAATCTGCATGTCTAGTTACAAAATAATCTATAAGTGTTCTTATCTCCAGTCCATGGACTGATCAATTAATTAATTGTCTCCGAGCGTAAACCTTTTAATCATACTATTATAACTTATAATAAAGGTATATCGTACTGTATTATTTTACCACAATTATAAAAATAATAATTTTCTTTTACAATAATGAAAATGTGTCGAAATGCGTATAAAATACCTACCTACAAATTCAATATAATATATCCTGTAAAAGACATTGTATTATGGATATAACAGGAAGTAGCTTTTAAGTATATTTTATTCATACAGTCTTGAGATCTTGACGCTTATTTAATTTTATCTTTATATGATTAATTGTCTTATTTTAATGTGTTTTATAATGTTAATGGGTTCCGACTACCGAACCTTACTTTTCGCATGACTTTCATGCGTCTTTTGAGATGCTTTATTTTAAATTGAGGGTGTGTTTTTATTATCTTGATTATTATTCAGAAAACCTTGCGTAAAGTGAACTTCGAGTCAATTGTGGTTTAAAGTGAATTTTGTCATGTTTTTCTGCAGTTAAAGAAAGTAACTAGGTATATATTATACCAGCTAATATTTATCACAATGAGTAACTGTTGGATAAACACGTACATATTATAAAATATATTTTCGACATGCATATAATTATAAGATGTTGGGGGTTTCAATTGCAATTTTTTTTTACTATTTCCATTTTATTCTTATTTTAATTGTTTTTTTCGTGACGTACTGTGGTTACATTTTTTTAGATTGTGTATTTTATCGCCACCAACGCGTTATGACTTATGGTTATAAAATTGCAAATAAGCTTTGTTCAAATTAATTACATAATACTTGTTAGTCGTTGTTACTTTGCAAAAGTGTATAGAAAGTCAGTTTTTTACACTTATTTTAAATGAAATACCTATACCTACTTATATTATTATATAGTTGGTAAATGTCAAAAGTCAATTCAGTATAATAACATTTTTTTAATGCTTAGGGGTTTTAGGTTTAAGAAATACAATATTTCTGTAACACAGCGTTTGAAACTTTATATAATATAGTCGATTTTAACTTAAGAGTTCCAAAAAAAGTTTTGACCCAAGGTTCGTTTCTTTTGTTAAACAATAGACAATCAACGAATTTAGATATTTTTTTATGAAATCATGTTTTTGTGGAATTGTGGTGACTTCTTGAGTTTGTTTGACGAAAATTGTAACCAACATTCAAACTTAATAATTTTTATTTTTTACTTTAGTGAAAAATGATTGAACAATATATAAAGAAGATACAATTTGAAATTAAATTATTATCTATATTATATACTGATTTTAAAATAAGTTTTTCCGTCTTTTGTTTTATTTTCGGCTTCTTGTCCCCCTTTATTGTTGATTAAATGTTCCAAGATTTTAAAGTCTTATAATTATGACAACTTTAATCACCGCAGCCACCTACACCTAAATTTCGAATCAATTATCGCACGTGCTCTGTAGCCGGTAACGTGTTTTCGACCGAATCGTGTATTCGACGGCTGTTGGTTATAAATGTGGATTTGTTCACACTTTCGGTTGTGTTATTAATCCATGTTTCGTAAATATAAATATATTATGTGCATAACCGTGCAAATAAAATAGAATTATATTATAATAATATGATGTGTATAAAATAATTTATTCCGCACACACGCATTGGTGTAATTAGTATAGGTGTAATGGTTGCGTCACAATAATTTTCGAAAATCTGTTTGCGCTCTTAAATGTGCCTATATAAATAATAATATTTAATATTGTATAATAATGAAGCTAAGCCCTACCACCCCCTTGCGTATACGGCTTGCGAGCGTAGGTCGAGAGAACGCCGTGCCGTGACGATTGACGAAGGTGCACGTCGGCGTCATCGGGTTTATTATTATTATTATTTTAATTAAAAACCCATGTATATTGCGTCGAAACGTGCGACGACGGCAGCAACGTGCGTTATTGTCGCATTCGTCCTCCACAGACTTGAAAACTTGAGACCATCGTTCGTCGTAGTACCATTTTTGTCGATATATACTATTTTATTGGTACACTGACAGGTGGACAATATTCTTTTTTTTTGGATTTATTTTTGGGGGGGTACACGTTCGCTAAGTATTCACAATTCCGCCTGTTTTTGTTAACCTAATTTATTGTTGACATTCGGTCTATTAACACAATACCTAGGAGTTGGCACTCTATTGACATATTATATTTTTTTAGTGGGTATTCGTAGTTTTCATGATTTACTGTTTCCAATCCAATGGCACTTATATAGTAAGTAATTATTTATTATTGTATAGTAAGATACATATTATTATTTTTATTATAAGGTGACGCCAAATTCGTTAGGTAAAATAATAACGTTTTTATAGATTATAATATTACAGTAGGTAATGAGTTATGACTAATAAACAAACATAAAATGAAAACTCAAAACGGTGTATTGTAAATTTCACAGAATAAACACGAACCGAGTGTTCTAAGCCAACGATGCGTGTTGTTGATAAAATTAGTTTTGCAAAGTGCGGTCAATATACGTAATATGCGTGTATGTGTGGTGTACAAAAATAGCTGTAATTATTATTATATATAGATACTTACCTCTATTCATCTATTATTTTCACAGCAGTTTTATGCGTTTATAATTTATATGCTTGCCATGTCGGTCATAACAAAAGTTCAAGATTCCAAATTGTGGAACACTATAATTTATATGTATTATGAGTACTATAAGCTCGTACCTGAGATTTAGATAATAATAATTAAACGTGTGTTTATTCAATATGTGTTATTAGTTATTACTTAATCATAATTATTACGATATCGTGCAGTCGGAGCCTAAAAACATTAATATTCAGCCACAGTTTGGTTATCATGTTTAAAAAAAAAATATTTTTCAATAACCGCCTATTATATCTTTTTATTAATTTCATTCTGTCGTCCTATCAGCAATAATATAATATAATAATATCTTTATCTAATTGCATGAAACAATTATTGGTTTAACGATTCACTAAAATGTAATGGACCAATCGCGGACCAGTGAATCAGATGAGTCATGACCATATTTTGCTTTTTGCTAAATATTCAGTGATTAATTAAAAATTATTGTCTGTTTATGAGTACCAGTAAAAAATTATATATAATTATTTTTATTCAGTACAAAATTGTATATTCCTCAAGCCCCCCTATATATACCTAAATGAAAAATATAGACATTAGTTTTCAAGTTTTTGAATCGTATTATAAATTTTTTTCCACTTCTAGATAATTTGAATCGCGGCAATCGAAACATACCTATTATACGAGCCAACGGCGTTATTTAAATTTTGCCGTGGCTTATAGAATATATTATTATTGTGCGTTTAGTTCCAGGAGTGGAGAAGAAAAATATATTGTTGGAAATACCTGCTACACACAGAACATGGTCTGTTTTTTTCTATTTATTTACCTTATTTAATTTAAAAATCGTTTAAAAAAAAATCTAAAGAAAGGCCACTTGGTGGGTATTTTTAACGCGAATGTAAGAGCGCCAGGGAGGAAGGCGAGGAACAAAACTCAAGTCGGTCGTCGTTGTTAAAAGGTCACAAAATTGAAAATACACACCGATAAACCTCGGCAATGTGTATAATAGTAATGAATTGTGTATCGAAGTGTGTGCGCGCACACTATATATGGGTATACTATTCCCCCGATTTCAAACAACTCCCAGTGACCCCGATAACCCAATTATTACTCAATACGCGGTATTTTACTCGGATTCGACGTGCGTTTGTTTGTATGTACCGAGTGGTGCTTCTGAACAGAACAATAAAAGCCTTGCCATTTTTCTTTCGGTAGACATTTATTTTTTTCAGACCAAATAATCCGTACTATTCAACGAGATTCATAATTTTCTGCTACAGACACGTAGTCGGTCACGCCAAGACATTTTGGTACCGGAACACGATATCATTATTCTCTTCTCTACAGCCGGATGTATGCACTCTAAAGCTGTTGCAAGTGTATTATTATCGATACGCGTTTTTATCTTTGAAATACCTAACCTACCTACCTATACTGAGTGATTTTTTTTATCATACAACACTCAATATTTCGAAAAGTATTTACTTTTTGAAAATATTTTTTTTCATGGTTTCAAGTAGGTAGTATATTTTAAATAAATAGTTTAATATATTTTTTTAAATGTTCACTTTTTTAGATGACAACATTCAGTTTTAATTTCGTATTCCTAAGTAATTCGAAATATAAAAATCAAATTTCGGACGAGTATAGTTTATGAGTTACGATTTATAAGTTATAAGTATCTAAAGTATAGATAAGCTGACTGCTGAGTTACTGGCAAACGGTTAACCCGTAAAGTGTTTGTCCACTCATCAAAGCTTTAAATACTTATAAAGTTATAACTCAAAAACTACTCGTCCTAAATGCGATTTTTATGTATCGAAATACTAAAAGAAATATTCTACTTTGGAATGAAATAAAAACTTAATGTTGCAATTCACAAAAGAAAAGACTTTAAGAAAATATTGTTTTGGAACGGCTTGAAACTATGTAATAAAAATATATTCATAAAAGTCGAGATAAAAGTCAATACGTTCGAAATAATGAGTGTTGTGTGATAAAAGAATAATTGCACTAAATAATAGTGAACCGTACTTATTGCACGTTACTACCTATATCTCACTCGTTTTATTAACAGAAAAGAAAACAATACTTCACGAACGTATCTATAAGTTCAAAACGGTATTCTGTATTTATGTTATTTTGTACCTATAATAGGTACTCTGTGGTTGGTGGTACTGACTCCGTACTCACTATCCAGTGTCTATTAATTTTTTTTATCTAGATGCAAAATCGCAGATAATATATTTAAAAACTTTAATTTTAAATATAATATTAGACTATTAGACGTTCAAATCGCTAACCACAGACGAAGATTTCCTTTTCTTGTATATATTTTTACATCGATTACGTAATTTAATTACTCTCGAACACGATAATTTTACCGAACTGTTTAAACATTTTATAATATTTTAAAAATAATTATAAAATATAATATTATACCTTATAAGTTAACGTTTAAATATTATTCATTACTAAAACTGGTTTTTCGTTCAAATATAACCGATAACTGTGTAACACAGTTGTGTTGTGTGTACTAGTAGTAACTAGTAATACTGTATAAGATTCAGTCTTGTAAAGAATACTTTTATTTCGTATTCGGAATACATATTCAAATAAATGAGAATTAAGGTATTCGAATACTATCAGAATACTTTTTTTCACCACTAGTTATTGTCAGTTTTTGAATGATTGGTAATTAACATTTATTATTTAATAATTAAACATACAACGCAATCATAAGTTATTTATAAATTTTTACCACATATGATAATATATGGTCGATACGGGCCACACGGGATACAAGAATACAACACATTGGTGTTAAGAGGACAGCTACACCCGCATGTGTTGTCTCCGTCTTACAAACGTACAACA
>NC_042494.1:83087700-83170311 GCF_005508785.2 Acyrthosiphon pisum
ATAACTTTTTTTGTATTTGTGATATCGGAAAAATAAAAACGATGTTGCACAGTAAATGTTCTCATCTTTACAGTGTGAAAATTTCGTTTCTTAGTTATAACTATAGCCTTCTCGGTTCTTTCCCGCGCAAAACAGTTTTTGTTATGTTGTACGTTTGTAAGACGGAGACAACACATGCGGGTGTAGCGTCCTCTTAATAAAAATAATCATATCATGGGCCAATATTATATTTCATTTAAATAATAAAATTGATATTCATGATTTATAATATGTCTTGTCACAAATTTAAAACTATTTTTCTGGATCGGAAAAAAGTATTGTTAATGAATAAAATATACAAATAAAAGTATTCAGAATACGTATTTGAATACTTTAAAAAAAAAAAATATTTAAAATAGTATTCGAATACATTTATTCAAATACTTTACAAGACTGATAAGATTACGGAATGTAAGTTTTGATTTTCTCTCTATACTTTTATATACTCTATAGCGTAGGGGGTTGCGTATTTTTCGCTATTGCAGAATAACCGTTGTGGCAATCGTGGTAGATAAATTATTTTGTGTCGATTACAATGTAATCCTTCGTAGACAAAACTCAAGCATATTATCAACCCCGCACAGAGCGTTTAATTTTTTATTTATGATATTGCATAATTTTTTTTTTTTTTTAAGACAAATTTCACATAAATTATTGGCGCTGCGACTATGGACACTCTACAGTGTATTCGAACAATATTTTTAGTACATACCTAGTCGAAAAAAAACAACTTGAAATGCCTTTGTTCGTCGCAGATGACAAAACACGAATATTCGTTTTATATTTTATATAATATTATACTACACGCATGTGTATCGACTCGAATGATATTGCTCGCACACTATATAGTATGTTGGAAAAGTCTCGCGGCGATGATAAAATGCACCATGAGTGTACACGCTGCATGCGTGGCGCATCGTCGTCGTGATTCATTGCGACGTCGGATTTAAAATTAACAACCTCTGCCGGACGGCAACCATAATAATATAGTCTCGGTTGTGTGTGTTCATTTTAGCTAAAGGGGAAAAAAACCGCATAATATAAAGTAGGTATGTAACATTACATTATAATATTATTTTTCCATGAATTGTCATTTTATAGTATAGGATTGTGCACATGACGAATGCTGCGAACAGGTGGCGGACACACCACGAACTTATTAATAAATATTATATGGTAGGTAACAGTAATATTAATATTATGTTTTGCGATCCACGATTGAAAAACCTATTTCCTCCGCAACCAGATTGTACAATGTATACATTAAATGTACATATCAAATGTACCATACACGGTAACCTTTCAGTGTCCGCCATAATAACGATCGGTTTTAATATAAATTATTACTACTATGCATATATTTGTCGTACCTATAATAATGTATAATTTTGACGTGATGATGTTGTTTATTGGCCTTTTTTCGCATCGCCAAAATCCCCGTATACTGTTTTTCTCTTATGTTAGTTTTGAATCGAATCGTATAATAATAAAAAAAAATAAATAAACAAGCTAAGTCAACGACAAGAAATATTTATTACTTTAATAATTATATTATACAGTATTCTATAGAATAAAAAAAATATATAAAAATACACGTGTTCCGTACGTATTTCAGCCGTGTCGAAAATATTAATTATTATCTAATGACAAACGGAATAATAATTAATGTCGTGTATACTCGAAATAGAGTTCGCCGATTAGCATTTCCATTGCGTAGTGCGTACGTTTCCTAGGGTTGATTAATTTAATTAAAGTGCGTTATTATTATTAATAAAAAAGTCAGATTCTTTCAAATTTAAAACCTCTATTTGCAGTTTACGTTTTTAATAAGTCTCAGTTAAGCACCAGTTAAGCACCAGTTTATCTAATACTTCATTAGTCATCAGTTCATCACTCATCAGAGTACTTAATTATTATATTTATATATAATAATATTATAGCAGTGAATGTTAAAATAAAGACGTATCACGATTTAAAACGCTCTACAGTTATAATAAAAATGTATATGGTAGTGTATAATATGGTAATAGTAACTGTGCTAATCTTATACTTGTAATCTGCATCGTAATATGGAAATATGACGAAGAAAAAATTGCCCACCTATATTTCAATTTACTTTTTGTTATCATAATTCACAGTATAGTATAGACTATAGTTATAGCATGGTTGCTAGCATAAAAATTCAATATTTTCCCATATTTTTTTTTGTTTTTTTTTTCAAAATAAGTATGATGTTATAGGATATTTCACGAGGGTGTTGGTTTTTTATCATAATATTTAATAATTTAATATTCCTGCGTGACGTATGTTTTTCAAGTAATAAACACGTTGATATACTTGTGCTCCTTTATATTTATCATGCGGCTCTATTCCAATATTATAATATTATTTAATAATGTGAGAACGTTTAAAAACGAACCCTTTATTGCGTTTATATATTTTCGAAAACGTTAATTTATTTTGTATTTATGGTTTGTGTTTGTAGGTAGTATGTACGGTATAGTGGTAGCTTTTGTGCATACAATTTAATTAAATTCATTCGTTAGGTAATAGATACGCTAATCCTTCTGGATTCCGGATGTTAGTAAAATTTGGTCACGTTAAATATAATTGAATATTTAGAAATGAATATGAAAATCAATTAGGTTATTTTAATAATATACCTAGTATAATATTATACTTTTATGTGCGATATTTTTGGTTATTAAAAGTCATAATAATATCCTCCCATTGTTTTATTATTTATTTTTATGCATATTTTAAAATACATAACTGTTTAATAAGCCACTGAGTAGTATTGTTGTCCTGTTGGGTATGATCCTAACTGGATTGTGATATTACAATACTACTTTGTGTTAAAAATTTGGTGAAAGTAATAACGTTTTTTAATAATAATAATGATTAGTGTTTATACGCCCGTTGTCGTCTAAAACGTGTTAAAGAACTATAAACCTATATATAGGGGTGTATATACTATATCTATACATGTGTATAAATCATTTGAAACGTGTGTGCGACTGAGATCCAGAGCCCTCTGATCATTAGCGTTTCGTCTGCTAAAATGCGATTCGCTAACTAATAATATCTTTATGGTCGGTTGCCAACAATCGAAGCGGCGATGATCCCCTCGCGGTCTAGCATAACGGCAGTTGAAAACGTTTCGTAAACATTTGATTTCGCGGGGTTTTTTTCGTAAAATAATACTATACTTAGTAGGTTTTATAAAACAAGTTTTACATCGAAAGTAATAAATAATAATATTTAAAATAATTGCCATTTGAATCTAATAGGCGAGGGGGTTCACTCATTGGGCCACCCATTGCGACTATATTATAGATTATTCGTGTCCATTATATGCTGTACATAATAATATCTATATATTACTAAATATTTTTATTGTGTGTATATTATACTTACCTAATAATGTGGTTTAAACTTTTGTTATTAATTTTACAATTTATTGTTTTGTTACCAGGTCTGATATTCGACTGTCGAAATTGCTCCTTACCATATGATGGGAGTAACTGAAGGTGAGTCATTTTTTGAACACCCATAATTAATTACGATTACCAGTTTAAGATATAACCGAAAAATGAGTGAAACCCGTTAGGAAAATACGATTTGTCTTATTCGTCGATTAGCAAATAAATAACTTATACCTACGTATATTAACAGTATTCGGAATTATATTCAATAAATATTACCTACAGCCGTTACAAAGTATATATTATATATTATTATCATATTATGAATTATGATGATACTATAATATATTATATTATGTATACTACTAGGTATGTTTATTATTTATTCTTATGCTGCATAGACACGATGATTAATTAATAAATAATACATAATTGTATTAAGAACTTTCGTCTTGTGTTAACTTAAACCTGAATCGTTATTATTGCTTTGATATAAAACCGAGCATAAAACAAAACAAACGTCATATAGATACGCGTGATAATTATTTTTCATACTAAAGTTTGCCGGTAAACGGTCGGTATAATAAATTAATAATTATTGCACGTTTTCAATATACGTTTAGGTGCGTTTAATATAAACATACTGCAGAGAGTGATTCAAAATGAAAATTAATAAAACGAGGGGCCTAATTCACTTAAAAACATTTAACTCTTCGTCACACACACGTATTGTGTCCACCCCGTTTGTCGAACAATACATAAAAAATGTTAAACTTTCCCCACATCCTATATAATATATGTTTATATCTGATTGTTTTTTACCACCCTTTTCAACTCCGTGTGTATTTTTCTCGCCCGAAATCTCATATCCCACGATCGATTGAGCGAAATATGTGAAGTGTGTGTTTCGGGCGCCCACTACTACAAATAACTCTCTATATCCGTCGGCCGTCCCTTCGTTTATGATAAATCGTTAATATATTTTAACAACGACAGATCGTCTCGTCCCCCTTTTCGCAATAATGAGATTGGCAATTTGTCGTGGCTAAAAATTTGTTTTTCCGCTCGACCTAACCAGAAATAGAAATCGTCCTACGTATATAGTATCCACTATATATTTTTATACAGTATACTTAATGCTATTATTATGTGTGTATGCATTAAAATATTAAATGTGACGTGTGACGTCATTAACGGAATCAATAACATCGTGAGCATTGCAATCGTAATGACAGCTATTAGCAATGTGTTATGATAATAATTATTATGAGAGTATTGAAAATTTGAAGTGTACAAGAAAATAATAAGGTGAAGGGCAAATAACATATTGTGTTTAAATATTTATTTAGAGCGATTTATTATGTATAAAAACTTAACAAAACGATCATTGTCGATAGTTCTGAGACAATCGCCAGAATGCAATTATTTTTAAGTTTTAACCAGTCAATATTAATTGAATGGTGATGATTATATTTTTGACGTTTGATACAAAATAATTGGTACACATTTTACCCGGTATTGGTGGCTGGTGCAATGTGGTATAAAATCAAATGATGGAGGTTTTAAAAAGTTTTCATTTTTTATCTGTTATGATGTTTTTTAAATTGAATTCTAAGCTCTTCGTAAAATATATGGGTATATGATTATGTTTTGGTAAGTGTGTGCGAGTCCCTTTTTCGTGTAACAGTTGTCCATATAATAATATAATTTCGCAGTAAGTTGACGTCGCACCAAAACGATCGTATTTTCCACGATGTAACAAAAACGAAAAAGCGTTATAATATTATCCCTCTGCAAAAATCGCTGACTGTTAGTGTCCGCCCTTTACGCGGAGCGTTTCGTTTATAGCCATTTGCGCCCGGTACTTTGTTATTTTTATTACTGGTAAATTGCAAAACAAAAAATCGGATTTGTCATTCTATTAATGGATTGAAATTCTCCAAACGTATACACAATGAAAACTCTTGTTTTTATAGTCTCACGGTGTATATGAGTGTGGTTTTTCATTTTAACAACCGGCTTTTTTTTATTACTGTGCGTGTATATCTGTGTAGTATTATATAATATACATATATAGTATATCCACATAAAATACTGGAAATAATATTCCAAATACCTGTAACGACATTGCCCGGTATATGACTATTAGGCATATTTTTATAAATATTTATAAATTTTAATTGCAGTCTATAATAACCGTTTCCAATCTTGGCAATCGCCATTAAGACGGACCGATCCGAGGACATGCCGAATGCTTGCTATAATATACGCTTTGGAACTCCATTTCCCATCGAGTTATTTAGTTGTATGCGATTCTGAGATTTCTATATACATGAAAAAATGTCAATTAAAATATTAAATGGAATAATAATTTTAGTATTGTGCATTGTCGTATAAAGTATAGGTATAATATATTATTAGAAATGTATAACAGTTTAGTACCTAGCTAATTAGTAACTACTACTAACTAGTAACTACTATTGGAGTTTTTTGGATATTTCCAACCGGAATCGTCTAATTGTCAAAAAAAAAATATCGAATTTTACACTATAGTACGCTAATCGTCATTATCTCTATACACATAATAACTGGTTATTCATTGTCATTGATTAGGGTTGGGTGCTGTCAATTTTTTTTCAATACATTATAAATGGTCGTCTATATCGATTTTAATTGCTTCCACTTTGCCACCGCCTCATAACACAGTCGTCGTTCGACCACGTTAAATTAACTTGAGCTTAAAAAGTAAAATTCTGATTTGTTTACAAACACATAATCAGCTATATTTTACATAATAACAATTAAGTTGTGAATATAATTGCGTAAATAAATTAAAAAATGTATACAATGCATTGTGGAAAAGGTGATTTTTTTAACCATAATTTGATTGTTACTAATTATATATATATATATATTCATTTTAATATGTAAAATTGATTGATTATTTCTTATACCAAATATCAATATGGTAATCTTAACTATTGTAATTTTTGAACTTTGTCTCCGTACAATAAAATCACGTTAAAGATCACTCTGTATATGTTCGGATGGAAACCCGATAACAATAATTTATAATCATCATACAATTATATTATGATCAATAATCAGATTGTTATTTTTTTACCAGTATTTTATATCGAATTATAATACATTTAATAACAATATGATACATCTGACCGCGCTGAACAAAGTATACAAGCATAGTACTATAAAATTACTGTCAATACAGCCGATTTATTTATGATATTATAATATATTAATATTATGTTATTTACAATTAAAAAAAAACTCCTTACGTCCACATGTTTGTGTCTCGTTCGGAAACACACTCTACCTATCGTCAAAAAATTTATTTTCACAAATATTTTTTCCCACGTTTCGTAGTTGTTTTGCATTCATCAACGTTCCCTAGAGGAATTGAAACGCCGTCGTTGCTACTGTGTATCAATAACGACAAAAACGCGACTTACTCTGCTGACGAAAAAAGGTTAATGAACACTGGGGGATTTTTTTAACTCTTTCAGGGCGGGGCATTAATGAAGAAGTAACAAAAAAACAAACAAAATATTAAAATAAAATTACAACAAAGACAAAAGGAAACGCAAAGACAATGAACTTGGTGATTTGTTTTACAACTTCCGAACAACAACATCACATGATGTGAGGAGTGTACATAAATCCCGCCAGCTCCGCGCACACGCGCGCGATATATATTGTGTATATTGTATATGTATGTATGTATATATTATATATTGTGCTGTCAATAATAATAATAATAATAATAAACAACGCACTGGCTGTATATAGCCATAATAATAGTCGTCATAACGTGTGACTATACGGAATTTGTCGCGTGGACATGTCGGGAATTAACAAATAATAACAAAGGGAAGGTGGGGGACGTCGTGTTGGAGTCCATTTATCTGGTTCTACACTCACACACACACGCATGCGCTATTGTAATTTCGAATTACCTCTCGTAGTCTCGTACGATCAATCGGACGGGAATTTTAAATTTCATATTTCGTTCTGTTCATGCAAACAAACACACACAGATGCGCGCGCGCTCGTTGCATTATATAATAATATTATATAGTAATAAATAATAATATAAACGTATACCTACGTACATCATCGCCATCGAGACAGAAGTACATACTTGTAGCTTTCACAGGGTACGATATTCGTATATATTCGGACCCTTCTCGTCTAAATACCGTTCGAGTGCTGCCCCAAATTTCCATACTAAAACGTATTTATACTGCCCGAAACACTACGACGAGGGGCTCTTGAGTGCTCGAGCAGTACACGTATTGTATAATATTATATACTCGGTCTCTCCCGCATGGACAGTCTGTACTCGGTATAGTCCTCGTTTTGAGGACGCTACGTTTTGAGAAATAACAATAAAAATAATAATCATATTATTATTGTGTAATATGATTTTGTAAAAAACTACTATTGAATAAGATATGACCATACATTGAGAAAGAAATATAATCATAATATTAATTGTTATATTTTTGCAAAAGGATCAAAATTGTATTATAATAATAATTTCGGTTATTTATCTATTGTCATAATATGTGTGATACTGATACCTACACAATACTATAAAGTTATAATTACATCATTCAATATAATATACATATTATATATACAGGGTAATTCTTTAAAAAGTAAACCTATGGTATTGAAAAGTTTTAACGTTTTTGGAAATATTTTTTACAGATAATTTGAAACGATTGAAGCCAACACAAAACAACATGTTTGGAAATAAATTGCATTTTTATTGACTAACCTATAACTGTCTTATAATAATTTTTTAAGTCAATAATTCTGAAGTAGAATATTTTACTGAGAATTTTTATACTTACATCAATCGAATTTTGAACGAGTAGTTAATTAGTTATAGTAGGTATAGTTTTGGTAATGGGTGTGGAGTACTGGAGTGGTACATGGGTATCCAGTGTCGGTCTGGCTTATGAATTATGATTGGGCGCCCGGCACAGTAATTTTCAATGGGCCCTTTAAAGAAAAAAGGTTTTTTAAATTTATAATTTATAATTTTTATAACATAATATAAAGGTAATTGCATTTCCGTGTACATAAGTGCGTTTAATATTAAATTAATACTTTTTATGATTAAATAATCAAATAAAATATATAATATAATTTAAAATAATACTTTTTAATAGTAAATATAATATAATATAATATTATTTAAAACAATAATCTCTTCGATTCTTGACTAGAAGACAAGGCTTTGCACCCGTTTAGCCCATATAGCCAAAACCCTTAAAAAACCCTTAAAAATTATCAAAACCGTAAACCCATATAACCCGATTGATTTTGATGACGTATAACCCGAAACACCCAAAACCGAAATTAAATTCGGGTTTTAACCCATAACCCGTATAAAAAAAATATTACATTTTCAAGTGACATATGAATTTTTATGTATATTTCATGGAGAATTCAGTTTTTCGTAATTGGGAATACTGGTTACATATGAAAAGTGTGATACAACTGATAAATTGTTTTGATGTTTGGATGTGTATTTTTAAATTTTAGTATAATATTATTATGTCGGTAATGAAATGGTCTGTGTATGGTTTTTTTCTTTATTACTATTAATACCTTTGTTGTTAAAACATTTAATATTTAATATTATACAATTTTAAATTATATTAAATTAAATTATATAACGTGTGTCACTACTGTATAGACATTAGTACTGACAAGTTGATTGTATAACTTTATATACTTTGCTTAATCAAATTTAACACTTTACGCACAACAAAATTGATATATTACTCGATTTTAAATAACCCATAACCCGAATAAATAAACTGACTAAACAAAACCCATATTCTTTAAAATGAAGAAAACCTGAAACAACAACCTCTATTTTTATTTGAAGCACCCGAAACCATAACCCGAATAAATCGTTTGGGTGCAAAGCCTTGCTAGAAGATGCTAATTGATCAATTATTTCATCTTTTTGAATAAATTTGATTAAATCTTCTACAAATAAGGGCATTAGTAGTTCAAGATATTCTTGACTGATAGACGATCTTTAGACAAATCTTTCAGTAATAGAGATTTTTACAGTATCTAGAATTTGAAAATATGTGGCTCCTGTTTTTTTAAAAGGAGATTAAGTTTTGACTTATATTCGACTAATTGTTTATATATGGCATAAATCTAAAGATATTATATCGACTACATTACTAAATATAGCGTAATTGTAATCGCTGGCCTCAATAATTACAATGTTCAATCATCGATTATAAATACTAGTATGTATATTTTATAATCAATGGTTCAATGTTTACAAATTGATTCGATTGGTACCCGAGTCTGGAATCTCGAGTAAACATCATATTTTTTCTATTTAGCTATGGACCCCTAGGCCCTAATACATGAAAATATCCAGGGGGCCCCGGTGTTCGCCGGGTAGCCGGTTGGGCCAGACCGATACTGTATAAGATTATAGATATCCCGCAAGATGTTCGTCCACTAGTCAACTGCGTCTGGTTCAAATCTTACGTACAACAGTTATAACTTAAGTTAACCAGTAAAAATTAATCAACTATTCGATCGAAATTTGGTTTTTATAAGTATTACTATGTATCTACCATCAATATCGTTTATAAAAGTAAAAACCTTCAAAAACGATAACGATTAAAAATAATAAAAATGTTGTTTTGTAATAACTTTTAGTTCACACTCTAAAAAAAATTTACTTATGTCTATTACTCTAGAAAAAAGTTGTTTACTGTTTACATTAATTAACAGAATCGCTTGGTAATATATATAATATACGCAGAAACCGTGATTTACCTATCTACATAGACTAAAATATACAATTATTTATCGACATAGCATTGTAGTTGTTAATGCGTTATATACTTATATCCAATGGTTACTACCATGATAGTGTGTCAACAATTAATTTTATTCGTTACGATTTACATATTACATAACACTAGTGTAGATATTGACAAGCGACGAGGGTCTTTATCGTTCTTTTTTCCGCATAATCGTGTATCATAATAACATTCTTTATTATATTGATAAATAATTACAAATTAGTATTTTTTTCTAATTTTGTTTAACAGCATGGACAACCTTTTTTGTAACGTGTAATATACGTAATCTCATGAACAGGCAATAATTATGAAAACGATTTTATTTATAATGTGGTTATTAGGTAGCCACTATATTAGTTATTATTAACTAATCCTGATTAGAGTATATTAATATTATAGAATTCGTACTGTAATAATCTTCAATCATTTAGTAATTACTAATTTAGTATCCTATATAACAATAATATTATATTATCATGATAACGAATCGGCTGAACTGCTAATAACAATAATAATATAGTTTATTTTGTGAGCACTTTAATAACAAAACAATAATATTCGTGTTTTTGTATCCGTTAATAAAAGATTACGAGTAACCTACATTATTGTTTTCGTCTTAACCCGTAGCCACCCCGAATAATATAATAATAAGATAATGAAAAAGAAGACTGACTATAATACGCGTGCTTGTAAAGGGAATCTCCACCGAGTCCACTTGAAGTCCACTGCGGTCGAAGAGTGGCGGGGAACACGTTAAAAGTTTCCAAACTCAATCTTAAGTTTCAGAGTAAATATATAATCCAATGGAAGTTGTTAAATTCGCGGCATTTTGGCTGTTTAAAATATCGTTTTTTAATGGGCAAAAGTTTTTCCGCCCGTGGATGATATCTGTTGGTTGTTTTTCGGATTTCGTATATTATAGCCCATTAAGCGTCTCAGGGTCAACCCGGATGATTGATGCAGCCTGCGAACGGAGTCGTTGACTGTCACTAATGTTTAGATACGGCGTGTTAAAATAATAATAATAAAACAAATAATTTACATCCAATTTAAATCCGTTAAACTCTCGCCAGTTCGGCGTCGAATGACAGAAGCACTTTTGATCGCTCTCAATTAGCTTTATACATTTGATTATTATTATCATCTTTAATTTGATACTTTTTTTTCGCGACCGCGGGTGACTGCTGTTTCGCTTCGCGTTTCCATAAAAACGGGTTTCCCTCGCGGATCAATGCGAATAACCCGCGACATTTAGTTATTGTCATTTTTCCCTCCTTTTTATTTATTTTTTATTTACGATCACTCGGGCTTAACGATCTGTAAACTCCGGTTTGTCGGATACGATAATCTCTTCTCGTTTTCTCTCTCTCTCTCTCTCTCTCTTATATACACACACACACAATAATACACAAACACACACAATCTCGTTCTCCTACCCGCTCGCCATTCCCACTCGCTAAATATTTTCCCGGGAAATCGATGAACTTACGTGCCTTTATAGTGTATACATGTATAAAAAAGAAATAAAATGGGAATTCATCCGACCGCGTTTTCCGGACGACAAAATTGCTTGTAATTGTTTACTATTGTAAACTTATTAGCAATGAATATATATATATATATATATATATTTCTTTATTTCTTTTATCCTTCTACGCACGGTGTGTTTAGGCGCTCTGTTGTTAGGACTCTAGTCACGATTTATTTTAATTGCATTATAAATCCGAGGACTTGTCGGATCATGATTATTATTTTGTGTATAAATATATATATTTTTCTTTTTTATGATTTTGTGGTCTACCGGCTTTCTCGGTTCCTCGGTGCGCGGAATTACGGGATCACGGTATTAATAAAAAGTTGTCCAAGACGGTTTATCGGGGATTTAGAAGCGATTTCTTGCGTTATATACTTTTCCACCACGCACACATAATAATATTATATACCTATATATATATATATATATATAGTATTATTTATAGACACTGGATAGTGGATAAAAACGTTTACCGGGTATACGCGTATATATATATATATATATATAACATATAACTTACGTACGTTGAATTTTCAATCCTTCGGCTTTATATGTAGTGCGATTTTTCTGCTACCAGTCACGAATTTAATTTACGAAAACAACTCGTTAAAACGGAAACTTATTTATTATAATATGATGATGATGTTGGCATTTATTTTTATATTATTATTATATTGTTTATTTCGTTATTCGACTTGATTTAATGGTGGTTTGGCTACCCGATTATGATTTCAAAGTCAAATTTTATAGTGTACAAAAGAATCACAATATAAATTATAATACGGTATGCAGATTTATAGCATAACAAGTTATTATTTTTATAGTGCGTGTGTGTATACTACAGGTGAATTAATGTGTAATTGACAAGCCGTTGACACAAAGAATCACCGACCGTTATTAATCTTGAAAATGAAATCGTAGATGAAAATGGTTATTTGATATTTTTTTATCATCATTTTGAAAAAGTGAATACTATTTTTATACTTGGCTGTGACTTTATTTCTTTTTGTGTGGAAACATTTTTATTCCTCACTATCAGATTTCGTGAGATAATAACGTAAGCGTATGACCGTATGTGTAACAAGGGTATGGAGGACTGGAGGAGTTAGTGTGTGAAACATTTTACATGAATTAATGGCAAATACTTTTGTTGAGCATACTGTTTGTTACGCATACGAAAATATTTATGTTATGATATATTTCTATAATAGTATAATAATATTTATAATATTAAGTCTCGTATAATACATTGTACCTGTGCTGTTACATTGTAATCGTGATGCGCCCGGCTCGAATACGCGTTGATGGTTTAGTATACATGTTATTGAATCATTAGATAATAATGGGGTTAATAATGCACGTTAAAAAAAAATGTTATTGTTAATTTCTTTTAATAACAATTAGAAAAACTAACTTGTTCGTCAGTCGTATAATATTATAATCGTAATATACGCATGCGCTAATTTTTTCTTTTTTTTCTCTGTCCGTCCGACCCGACCGGTTTGACGTGAGGAGTACTCGTTTCGGACTGGAACCGGCAATTAAATCCAGAAAGAGCACTGTTTGATTTTTTTCTTCTTCTTTTCGAGATGTAGATAGATGTTTCTGTACGCGCGCGTGTAAAGTGTGCGTTTAGATCGCGTGACCCGCAGTCTGCCGAAGAAACTGCCGTTTGACTCTAACTATGACTCATGTGGGTTACCACCAAGAGCCAAGAGGCTACTATAAGGTCTGGCCCGAATTAACCTCAATTCTCGTTGATTGAATCCCATTATAAAAGCGTGCAGCAGAAATCGAAATACATGCGTGGTACGAGTATTGTGTGTAATTTATTATAATTTTATAATCTCCGTACGTGAACGTCTGTTAATTTTTATGTGCTCGGGAGTCGGGACGGATAATGTCATTTTTGCATGCATTATCGTACATCGCGAGTGATTTTAGAAAACAAATCGTTTCTTCTCATATGTCGAAAATAGTGTAGCTTTGCAAAACACTTGATCATCGCGATTTAAGAATTTCGCATGTCAACCTGTTATATTTCCATCGCACGGGAAATAATTATTACAACACTCAAAGGTGATTGTTGTTTTATTAAGTACGAAAAATGCTCGCATAAATATTTTCCAAGCGACTTTCTAAGAAGCTTAACAATTCTTCGCAAAGTAAAGAACGTCTCGTCATATTGGTATATAGATGTTATACCTGCGCAGTCCTCAGGATTGCAAATACAACACCCACATAATCACAATATTATATCGTATTTCATTTAAATTTCTTAAATTCACCATTGTCTGCAGCGTTCAAAATATTGTAATATAATGACGGTATAGTGGTGTTGACAATTTCGAAATTTTCAAAATGACTCGTCTCTGTCGTCGCGATAATTATATTTTCGGAGAAACGGAAATTAATGGAGTCGAATTAATTCCCTCGTCCGACGATGACGAAACGACGGTGCTAGCGTAGGTGGTGAAATGATAAATATATGAAATTGCATTAAGCCGGTAAACATAAACGGTGTTTATACATTCAAAAATTATGTTGCGCGAAAATCGCGCGCTTCTTAAAACGTGAGATCATGGGCTAATCGCATTTGTATGATGAGAAAAAAAATATTGATATTTACGATTAGTTAGTCACGAAAAAAAATAATTTCGGTCGGGACCGGGAAAATCGTCCCTTCGCGTCGCCGTGGTCTGAACAGTATCATTATTATATATAATAAATACTAGGTATATTATACACAAGGCCAATCATTTGACGGCCATCGTGTGTGAGTACTAAGTACTTGTGTAATAATAATAATAATAATAATAAATATTATTTACGCATGTCCGACGTGGTGGTTCAGCGCGCTATCGTCCCGTCGGCCGTGCACGGTGGACGACGCACCCGCTCCGACGCCCCGCGTGACAACGACGACGGAGATAATCCTGCGCGCAAAGACGCAGCGATAGCGACGACAAGAAAGAGGAGCCACACCATTAATACCGCCGCCGCGTGTGTATTCATATAGAAGCCGTTTAAAACCCCGTGCGGATCGATAGCGTTTTACAACAAAAGACCTCCGCCGCTCATCGTCGTCGTCGTCCCGCCACCGGTCGTGCTCTGCAGTGCGCGCGGCACCGCCGTTCGCGTCCTGGTCCAGGGGTGAGTCCCTCGTTGGGTGATCGGATGGGTGGGTGGAGGGGGATTCCGAGTAAACGGCGGACCCGGTGGTAGGGATCGACGGGCGGTAAGGTAGTCGCCTAAAGGGATTGCCCGTTCGTCCATCCGACGATGCGGAAAAACGGGAACGCGTTGGCTGCGCAGAGTACTCTCTCACTCTATCTCTCTCTTTTTCTCTGGGTGTGCATGCCCGTCTCTATATATCTCCGCCCGCAACCGCCGTTTTCTCTTTTGCCTCTCTCTGTCTATCTCTCTTCCTCTCTCTCCGCCGTCTCGTCAAAGGGTATTTGTACGTAGTGTGTGTGTGTGTGTGTGTGTGTGTGTGTGTGTGTGTGTGTGTGTGTGTTTGTAGTTTAGAGTGTAAAGCTCGCTTGCCCCACCACCTTAGCCTCTTCCTCGTCGATGGAAGGACGGTGCAATGTGGGAGGACAGTACGGCGGCGACACTTTTCCGACAGTAAAACCATCGGACCGTGTTTATCAAAGGCCATATAAGCGCTTTAATACCGCCGCGCCGCCCAAGTTGAAGCGGACGGTCAGCGTCAGCGGACAAAGCATATACGACGACGGTGCGTTACCATGACGATAAAGGACCCCGGAAATGTCCAGCGATTATTATTATTATTATTATTATTATTATTATTATTATTATTATTATAGCGAGTGAGAGAGAGACAATTGGTTAGAGGGAGTGCAGGCAGACGAACAGGAAAGAAACCGTTGTCGTGTCCGAAATAGGACGAAAAAATATATAAATAACGTAAATGCGCCGTTTATGTGTGTGTGGGAAGTCGAATGTTTACAGCGGAGGATAACGCCAGCGTTCGCGTCCCTCCCAGGGCCGTCGTCACACGGTGTCGGTGGGCAGAAAGTCGTCGTTCATTCTTCCTTCGGGGTACTAACAGTTACTGTCGACTGCTTGTTCTTATCCGATCGGACGATATTATCAATAATAAAACGACGACATCATTGGTGTCATCTGTCTCGACCCACATTTCTTACGATTAATTGTCGCGTCGTTATATTAATTAACATCGTCGACTAGGCGGCGGTTTTCCAAGTTTATCGCCATCGATTTTACACAATAAATAATAATATTATGGTCCACCAAGTGGGCCTTTATAGAGTATGTACAATAATCACATATTATAATTGTGTAATAACTAATAACGGATTCAACCGTGACTGGTTTCGATACCAAATCCTTTTACGGATCTATAAGCGAATTTAGTTGCAGTAATATGATCTATATATTATTATATTATATAAACACCTATCCTACGAGTGTGCGTACACGCGCGTGCCATCGTAATATTTTATTATTATTACCATGGTTTTTGCTCATCCGAGATCGTCGCGAATCATTCCTTGTCATACCACCGTAAAGTCGCTCTTGTATAACAAAAACTTTGTCACAGCGGTTGTCGCTCGTCGGCGAGTTGGCGTTTTATTCGAGGGAATGCATTCTGCTCGACTACCGATAATAACTGTTTCGAATCAAAAAAGCTCCGTGTCGTTTATTTTATTTCTATTTTTATTGCGCTGTTGGTCTAACAAAACGTATAAGCATTAGGTGAAGGGTAATTATCATATAATATACTTACGTGTCGCACCGTATTTCTTAAGAGCGGGCGATCGTTATCATGTACGTAACACGTAGGTACGCTGTACTTTTAGCGTTGACTTTCAACTTTCAAGTTTCAATGTTGACCACGCGTTATTATTGCGTGCGAAAATTGACTGCTGGTAGTACATATTATAATAAAAATAAACGGTAATATTTGGGCAAAAAATAACGTGGTTGGAACGTAAAATTTCATGAAATATTTTTTCTGAATTATTTATCTGCATTGATTTTAAAATAAATTTTGTCGGTAAAGTATTTTACCAGAAAACGTATTTCATTTAAAAAGTATTTACTCAGTAACGTATGCGTTTGGAAACTAAACCGTTTATTTAATATTATGTTTGAATCGTATAATTGAAACCTATTTTGTCGAATATAAATATATATGAAAATACGATTCCAAATTAACACGATTTAATAAAAAATACTGTTTCGAACGAATATTTTTCTAACTTGTTATGAACGCCCGTCAAAAATACGATAACTGACAGAAGTATTCAAATGCAACATGATCTGTTGATTGTTATATAGCTTTTATTAAAAATTGATACATAGTTTAAATCATATTATTACCTATATGTTATTATAATCATGGCAGGATTAATACATCTATAGATATTCAGGGGCCGACACTCGGTTGAGACTTGTGGGCCCGCATATCGATAGAAAATAAATACAGTCAAATATATTTGACATGCATAATATTTGCCAAGTATGTTCTCGACGTATAAAACTATAATGATTAATGATAAATAATAATATATAAGATCACTGGAAATATATAATTAGGTTTTCATTATAATACAACAATATGTATTGTTTGCTCGATGGCTAATTATTTGAGTAATTTAGTAGTATACTTTAATAACACCATGTACGCCATGTATACAATATAATTTTATAATAATAATAATATGTTGGAAAGTTTGATATACACACACGACACACACACACACACACACACACACACACGTATGAACACGCATAACATCAAAAGCGTTATTCCAGTTCGGAGACTTCGCCGGTGTGCTTGGAGGGTAAACCCTTATGGTGTCGACATAATCGAATAATTTATGTGGTGGTGGTGGTGGTTGTTTGAGTACGATAATTTGGTCAGTTGTGCGCGCAACCGCGATCGTCATGTGCATAATATTATCGTAATAATATTATGATGTACAAAATAATGGCGTGCGGAAGGGGTGGTGTCGAACGGGATAAGTCGTTTATATTGTAGATATTTAGAATATTTCCACGTAATATGGGCTATTGGCAGACCGCAATGAATATATATATACTAATATGAAAAAACTGCAGCATTATAAATATAACCGCTTCTTTGGACCAAGGTCCTCGCGAGAAGCTCTCCTCCGCGGCGTGCCTTAATCCAAACGCCTTCATGTATAAACATACATTGCACACATAAAGACATAATATTATACTATATTATACTGCAGAGACTTAACTGCGGTTTTATATAGAACGTCCTTGGGTGTTTTTTTTAATATATATTTTTTATTGGCACAGCGGTCAATTATTGTGCGCCGGACCGTGTAATTCTTTTCACTGTACGAGGAAATCGTGACTTGGCCACTTCGGGCCAACTTCGGTTTTCGTTTTACTGTAGATTATTTAACGTAGTATATCATATGACGCATAATTGTATAAAATAATAAATGCATAAGGAAACTAGCAGAACCGATATTTTAATATATACAATATACATATATAGGCAGTCGCGCTATCGTTTGTGTTTGCATCGCATACACTATATATGCTACCGTTATATAATATGACACTATACACTGTATTATTATGTAGCTAGGTACCTAAAAATGCATTACAACTGTAGACGTCAAAATCATTTTTGTCTTCTGCTCTCGCGGTGTAGTAACTATATATTATAATTTATTATGCACTATTATATTATATATATTTAAGCGCAACAATTATGTCTAGCGCACTGAACAAAACTGAAAGTCAAATGCTTCGTGTAGCCGAATTTAGACGGACACGACGTCGTCTATCGCTCTCGGTGGTACAAAATATAATATAATATAATCGTTTTGTTTTCGGCGTCGAGGGAGCGTTGTTATAGAACTAATGGGACTTTAAATTTCGCACTCGACTATACGGTTTTCGTAATTATATAATATAATGCGTGTGTTTATATATATAATATATAAGACGCATATAAACCCGTACATCCCTCGTATAATATATTATATTGCATCTTCGCGGTCGAAAAGAATGACGTGCCGAATTTATGAATGGGCGTCACCCGCGCCCCCAAAAACCGTTTTGCTCTTTAAAACGACTCCTCACGTTTCGAGGTGTAAAACCACGATTTCAACCCTCTTTCATTTTTTTCTTTTCTTTGAAAGACCGTATAATTTTTTAATATATATAAAGTAGAGAGGTGTCCCGCGCTTAAGTCTTTTTTTTCGTATATTTTCGTGAAAGGGAGGAACGTAATTTTTATACCGGAGCGCAATATAATAAAGTAATTATTATTACGTTGAAAATAACATTCTATTAAATGCGGTCCCTAATCAAATTATTATTTTTTTTTTTATTTTTGCCACACGAAACTTTAATAACATACATCAACATCAGTATTACTTGAAATTCCGTTTATTTATTTCATTTTATCTTATTATTTATAGGGTTATAGGGTTGTATTAAAAATAAAAATGATATTAATATTATACAAAATATAAATGTTTATCAAGGACAAATAAAAAATAACTTTTAACACGATAGGTACATAGTGTATAATTTAAAAAAAAATGTAAAGTAAGACAAACAATTTCAAACTGTACCTACACACGTTTTTATATTTTAACATAAAAATGTCCTTCGTTCAAATACGCGCGATAAAATCTAATAACTGCATTATTTTTATTATTCGTGTGTGTTAGAAATGTTTGTTGTCGCTCGTTATTTGTATAATAAACATTGTTTTAACCTTACATTGATTAAAAGTCAACGCCCAGCGCTATATGCAGCAGTCGCAGTACTACCCGTGTGCTTGTGCCAACGGGTGGTGGAGTCCGTTGGTAATCGTACGTAGTATAATATTATACAATATTATTATTATTACTACTATTATGTACACACATTATATTATTAATCCCGTGGGATCTAATTTAATTTTTCACGACCTTTATTTCGCGCTTTTGACGGACTTTCGGTCCCATCAAGCGTTTTCAACAACATAATATAATTATTAACAATACATACGAACACAATCATTGATATTAGGTATTATAATATATAAGTACGCGCTGTTGTAAAAATCTGCACGAATAGTATTTTAAAATTTTAAATACCTCAATCGGCTCAATCATTGTACACGTATAGTTATAAAAACTGTTTCATGTACGATACATTTTAATATATAAATACCTATTCTATATTATTTCATATTTGTATCGTATAATAATGTGGTGTAGTGCACTATAATATTATACATTATTGCGTTAGCAACGAACGAAAATAAAATGCATTAAATATCACGTCGCCGCGTGTGTGTCGTACAATCGCGGTAGTAATACCGAAGACGTCATAATTCCTGAGTATAGCCCATATTATGTACCTACCTATATAATATATATATATATATATATTATTATGTGCAGATCGTGCAGTGAGCTCCGCGCACGGTATCCGATGACTGTTGTTCAGGTATTTGCCTCTTATCAATGACATGTATTTTCGCGTTGTTTCATTACGTTATATACATTAAAAGAATATAATATTTTAATATTGTAGGCCTCTGCTCACCGTACCAGAGTGTTATAGCAATCGCACCATTCGTTTTCGTATCGCGCACGCTGCCGCAAGCTGCTAGTGCTACGTGTCGTGTGTTCTGTTCTGCAGCAGCAGGGACTTAGGCGAAGTCCGTCCGTCATCGTAATTTTTTTTTCGTGCAGAAGCCTGCTAAAATAAATAATAGTTATTATTCTTACTATCGTTATCGTGATTATTGTTGTTGTGGTCCGAACGGGTTTCGTACAATATTTATTTGTGTAAATTCACGTCGGCTAGTGCCAAACAGCGTAGTATATTTATCATCTTAAACGTCAATATTCTATAGATTTTCATAACATACGCGTTTGTATAAACCTTCGTGTTCTAACGTCAACGCAGAAATAATATCATTTTAATAACGACGTTTTCGTTCTACTACAAATGTTGGTAGTTTTTCTTGTTGTATACTTTAATATTATAGATCTCGAGTGTGGTCAATCGTATATTGTTAAACATGATAATGACTTTTTGCATTCGAATATGTTGTAAGAATATGTTAGTTTTCGAAATTAAATTTTAATTTGTTCGCCGCCACCGGTTTCATAATTTCGGACTGCACTTGTCAAGAACTATATGTAATAATACAATATTTACCGTTGTGTTATGTGTGAGATCAAAACAGCTCCATTGTTTAAACGTTTCAAAGAGTCGACCTATTGTTCGAGGCCGTCCATTATTGACGGATAAACTTGTGAAAATTTTTTTTTAATCATGTGCCTACAAAACCGATTGAAGAGAAATCAATATAGCGGCGGCAGCGTCGTGTATTCATATTCGCACGTATAATATGGAGACAAGGAGATACCATTATTACATTTTGTAAATCCCGTTCAAGGTCAAACCGATCCAGTTTTTTTTGGCGCCACCATAGTATTATGGACGTCGATGACGATGACATAAGATACGAATTACTGAGAACATTACAAGTAACACACGCGTTATTGTTATTATTAATATTATTATTGTGTCGAAATCAAAAGTGGTCAAAACCTCAAAATAATATATTTATTACTGCTGTGAATAATAATATTGTATAATATATGGTTAATATTAATAATATTGTATAATATATGGTTAATATTAATAATATTTTACCGCAAATACTGAATATCTAAATATATTATTAATTCCGTCCGTTTCGATGAGAAAACGATTATTATTATTATTATTATTAATCTTAATTATGTCTACAGTCGTACAAATATTTATTTTCCCACCGTGTAACATTACACTTGCGCATAGCTTAGAGCCGCAGCTAATGTGGTATTATAATAATATCAACGTATATCATCGTTCGTCTATAATACAGAATATATAGGTACATAATGTACAACACATGATAATATAGGCCATAGGGTATATCCTATTATAATATGAAATATATATTATATTATGGTAATAATAAAAATGTACAATAGTATAATATTACGTTTGGCGCCTACATAATCGCGTACGTTTTCCATAATCAATCCCTATGTCATAAATAATAATATTGTACCTATATCTATATGATTTTGTTCTATTTTTCGATTTCCTTTTGCATATACATATAATATAAAGATATAATTTTATTTTATCGACGACTTAAACAGATAACTCGGTGTTGTTATTCTTCTCTTGATTATCCGGTCGAATTACAGTTGTTGTGGTAAAGCGCGCTGTCGAACGGACACCGTATACGTTTAAATAGTTAATTTAGGTATATATTTTTATGCACTGGCCACTATACAATGTACAGCGCGCGTATTGGTTTGTTTTATAAAAAGTTCTATGATAATAATTATCATAGAACTTTTTATTATAGGACCATTAACTCGTGCTAAGGGGCGTTTTTTTTTTGCTGCACTCCATCCCTCGCTGTTTTTTTAATCGACGCTGTCGGAAAGCCCAAAATATGAGGTATGTGTGGGCTTATGACCGTCATTCATTAATCACCCGAACGTTACTCTCAGCTCTACAGGTAAATCGCTGGTATTCCATTTCTGTAATCTTTTTTGTATTATCCCTGCAAGGTACCTTTTTCCTATGCGATATTTCGAAACTTTTCCAAATCCTAATACAGCTGCAAGTCGTTTGGTGAAACGTCTAGATTGCAATGTACAATCGTAGACGTTGATGATGCGGTACTTGCAATTCGTATCTTAAACAAATTGATCGTCGTCAAATTACTATACAGGTATATAATCAGATGCGTTTATAATTACGCTTTTATATGATAAACTATCATTATGTGTATAGGTTTACGATTTAAACCATTAAACTACATAATAATATTGTACACTCGACGCGAACGGCGTTTCGATAATAATATAGGTATATAAACATAATATATAACCTAAAGACTAGCGGCAAAGTCGTTATTATTATTTTTTTTTATAGTTGTGTTTTAATGAAATTTTACTATTGAAATCGAAGAAAAAAATGGATGTCACGTATAATGCTAATTGTTTTAACGAGCTGTATTAATGATATATTATTTTCTGGACTAACCTAGGCCTTGATCACAGTTTGATTACATTGAACTGTAAATCGATGACTGTATCGTATGTATATATTTTTATCTGCGATATTGCAGTTTGCAGGGTCCAATACCTGCAGTATATTTATATAGCGATACTACAATATATATGCATATAATACTGATTATAGATAATTGACAATGTGATATTAAGTGATAATAAAAACATAAGCCTATACCTATAAATGTCAGTACCTCTATATTGTTATTAATATATACTAACGTTAACTGTAATGATATTTCTATGATTGTGCTTGCGGTTACATGAGACAACGATGATTCCATATCAACTATACAATAGACTCGTTTGTGTTGTGCAGCGTGTGGATAAACCACCATATTTATGGGCTTACAAAAAGTCATGATAATATCGCGATAATGTATAATTTTTTTTTAATAGCAAACGTCTTCTTCGTTCAAATATATTACATTAAATGTATAAAATAATACGTAGTTATTAAAAAAAATGCTGATGTATAAAGAATAAAGAAATCAAGAACAAGATGTTATATTATAATTTCGTTTGAAAAATTAAATCCGGTCAAATGCAAATACTAAATAGAGACCAGCTCTTTCAATCATATAATATAAATATATCATTTATAAACCAACTGTGTGATAAGGATAACACAATGAATCAAAATATATTCATTTTCCTATTTCAAACCTTGTTTTAAGTTTAAAAAACTTGCGATAGTTAATATATATAATATATATTGATAATTACCCTCTAGCTTTTCACTTTTCCCCTTCTTAATCCCAGAGACTTTAAATACTGCACACGGTTATTTATAATAATTTTTTATTTCGGCAAGTTTTTAATATTATTTTATAAATATTATGTTTTTCTCGACACTGCAGCAATAAAAATCCCATCGACGAGATTTATTTTCCGGTATACAATTCATAATGTTTACACTGGTGTATATATACAATATACATACATATTATTTATCGATTGGTAAAAGATAAAATGCGTTAAGCTATAATTAAAGGCAAAAGGCATGGGTGTATTTTAAACAAGATGGCCGACTGTTTCAGCTTTCGAACTCACAGCACGTGAAGTGAAAAAGACGAGTTTTACACATTTTACTTGAAAATTTTGACTTTGCTCTCGTCTCCTAAAAAGTATAAAACTGTTACTTGGTATTACCGCCTTTTTCCTTTAATCAGTCATTATGTTATTTGGTGGTGATAGAGTCGTACAAATTTGTAGGTAATCGATTTAGTAAGATAGAAAATATATATAAATAATAAATATATAATACAATATACCGAATAAACGGCTATAAATGTATAATGATAATTTAATAAAATGCGGGAACCGGTTTTGTACGGTAAATGTTTGCTGTATAGGTATGGTATTGGTAATATAGCTGAAAGTATTCGTAGTATTTTTGCCGTCGCCTCAATGGCGATCGGCAGAATGCAGTTTTTGTTTCATCCGATGACAATAATCCTGTTGTCGTTCCAGAGGAAGAGAGACAGAAATGGAGTTTTTTCGTTTCATTATTTTTTTTTTTTTTTCTTCATTCGAGTAGGTCGAGAAATGAAAATTATTGCGTCCTTATTATTTACCCACATCTAAGAATAGTTGTGCGCTTGAGCAATAGCAGCGGCAGAGTATAAAAAATGTTTTTTTTTGAAAAAATGCCGTCTCGTCTGGAAGTTAATCGCCAGCTCGTTTCTATACGAGAACCGTGTGAACCCATAAATTTCATGTTGGCCAGCAATTGTAATTCCATTGTTGCTTTGACCAATTGAATATTTGAATTTGTTTTTTAAAAAATTCAGTGCCATATTATTAATACAGAGTCGTTTAAAGAGCCGCCGATGGTGTTTATCTTAGGTGAATCGCACGGTTCTTCGATAATTGTAGATACCTATTACTAGCGATTTTGTAATAATCCGTGATGACAGCGGTAATATAGATACGGATACGAGATTTTACCAAATAAAAATGTTGAATAATCGTAATACCTGACTTTTCCATGAACATTTGAGTGGGTAGTTGCTTTGTTATAGAAAACTAAAGAAAACAATATTATTATTAAGCATTAATTGTTAAGTAAAGAATATTTGAAGAAGAAAAAAGTTCGAGTAAAATATACCTTTTGTGTTTAAAGACACACGAACAACGCGCGACAAAGAACGTTATAGGATAATGTTCTTTGTACAATTATTTTAATTTCTTTATTATTTTCGTGTCAGTCAATTCTTTTTTTTTCATTTCACTCCGCATAGTATAATAAAGGAGGTTTTCGTCTAAAAGCCGATTACGTTTTTAAGTATATTATTATCATACTTTAAAGGTATTAGGTTTTCTTATAGAGTATCACGGGGCGCTTATTTTATGCAACACAAATACAGTACTAAACATAATGCGATTTTCATTTTTCTATACTTAAAATTTGATATTTCAAGAGTCGTAAACAACATTTTGTTTTTATTAAATTACTGTACAATTACAGCACAGACATTTTACCTTTAAAATTTAAACTTATATCATTAAAATAATATAAACGCGTTAATCACTAATTATTCATTATTGTACACTATAATTTCGTAATTCGCTTTACCACCCTTAATTAATTTTTTACTACACACTACAATATAGGCGTACGTAAAAATATACCAAGAAAGCACTGTGTACTAATACCTATATTATATTATTATTACTTATTGTATATATTGTATTTTTTTATAGCTTTTACAAAAAAATTCTTCCCTCTGTCTCTGTTATCTGCATCCTCCATACTTGCCAACTTCCGTTTCCTCCACTTGGTTCAAATCTCCCTTTACCCAATCTAACCAGCGCTGAAGTGGTCTTCCTCTGGGTCGTGTTTTATTTAATTTTACTAGATTACTTTGTGGTGCTTATTTAATAATAGACAAAATTCCTTATTAATAATAATAAGTTATTATAATAATAAAAAATATATTGAACATAATGTTCTAAAACACGTTATTTTTACTGACTTAAACTTGAATAATTTACAATATTAAAACATTTAATAATTAAACGCAGAATCCACAAATACCATTATAATAACCAAACCTAAGCCTTTTGGTGAAGTGCTCATTCGACTTGATGAACTATTTTAGTTCTTTTTAGATAAATTTCGTGCGTTTAGGTTTTTCGATTATTTTTCTCTTCTTCTCTTTTTTTTATTTGTCATAAAACTTTCTGTTTAACTTGTATTCACTTTTTTGTTTTATTTTTATTTTTTTTTATGTTTTCGTTTGGCCTCATCTCAGCCCGTTCGTAGCATCCAGCTAAATCGTCACGCGTTTGCCAACGGCGTAATACGAGTACAGAAAGGGTTATATGTACATGAGCCAGCTTCTCAGATGTACCCGTTGTCGGAGGAAGATAGCATGACGTCCCCAGGTATGTTTTCTAACAGAAAAAAGAATATAGTCTTAGGAGATACAATATTTAGGAACTAGGTTTACGCGTGTACTCGCTCCTCATAACATAATATAATATATTCCTATATATAAATATTTAATATTTTGTGCGGACAACACATGATTGAACACGATGTAAGGTCAACACATTCGACTTCTTACGTCCAATGACCTCATCCGCATCATCACCATCATCATCGACATCATTGTTACGAATATGACACAGACTAGTTTTGCCGTGTAAAATATCGTATAGGAGTATTATATGTATAGTCAAATATGTAGTGCCGTGACAATTCTCGTTATTTTCGGCTCGGCGGCGCAACAATGTATATAATATATTTATAATCAGATTATCTAATCCGACATATTATTATTATTACGAAGATATTATTTACCTTATTATTAGTTGTTACGTAGGCTACGTATTAACGTAGGTATATATGTATAATTTTAGGTTCCTGTCTATATACATTATACAGACACGGTGTGGTGTCTTATTGCAGTTTCTACTCGTTACATAGGTAATGATAATTATAATAAGCATCGCGAAATAATTGTGTAGGTGTTTAATGTGTTCTGTACGCGTTATAATATTTCTGCCTCGATTATTGTAATATAGTAATATGAGCGACCGACCTAAATGTAAAGACATTATTGATTGCACGTAAGACTATTGTTTTAATCTGCGTTACAGCTGCGAAATCGTCCAAAGTAAAATATATAATATTATTATAACGATGGTAGGTACCAGGGACGGATTGGAATTTCGGACCAGCCAGGGAAAATACTTTTTACCGGCCCACTATTTGTTGGGAGATTGGGGCAATTGGCAAGTGTACCATACTGAAGATAGTGATTTTTTTTAGTATATTAAAGGGTAGTCTACTGTAATCAGTGTTATTATAAAGTCAACCTTTAACAATAAAATGTAATAATAAAAATAATAATAATGGAATGACATTAGTATTACCTACATAATATAAATGTTACATAATAGAATGTAGGTAATTTTATATTATATATTATCAGTTTTACATTATCGATATAAAAAAATAACGAAAATACAATTACAATATATTATTCAATCGTATTTGATACCATTTAAAAGTAACACATATGATGCGTGGGTGTGATAAATCCTTGTACTAAATTATTGATTTTGAGTTAATTTAGTCAGGTTAAAACAAATACAAGCTAGTATTGGCGTATTGCTATCATTACTCTAAAAATAAATCTATAATTATTATACTAGGATGGGTATTAATGAGTTTAAAAGTTAAAGTTAAGTTAAGAACTGAGTCTAAAAAAAAACATTAATTTGACCAGCCTTGTTATTAAATCGATAAATCATAATTTATACTTATAGATAAATATTATCTAAAATTTTTAAAAGTATTAGTTGAATATCACACTAAAATAGTTTAATGTATATTTTAATATTAAAAAAAATTAAATAGGTACTTATTGCATTAAAAATTTTGCAAAATATGTTGTTTCTCTCATTCTCTATCAATAAAATATATTGTATAGATTATTGTACTTTGTACAGTAACAGTTTAATATTTTAAATTATTAATATATTATTATTATAATAACAAAGTTCAGCTAAAACTCACTTTGCTATTCTAAGACTTGAAAAATTATTATATTGCCTTTGCTTCTAAAAGTAGTATTTTTTTATTTTTGTCTTAAATTTTTTCAGCTCCTCCTTTTCGTTTTTGCAACTATTACTATTGTAATATAAAATATTTTATGAATTTTTCCTAGATAAGTACTTAGTAATTTAATTTTAAAATTAACTAAATTGTGCTGAACTGCCAAGTGCTGATATCGAGGTTTTGAATGATGATTGATTCTTAAATATAAATAATATAAATTTCAAATACAAATATTCTTATTAGGTATTCATATTAAGGACCCGCGTCCGACTTGTATCGTCAAAATTCGTCGTCATTACCCGCAACCCACCGGCCATATGATCGACGTCAACCCGAAAAACCCATTATTTATAGATTTTACTGTCCACGGAAGTTGATTTTTTGATTACAGTTATTGTTATTACTTATTGATAATTAATATTATTATTCAGTTTCTGTTGTAGACGTTGTATACTTGTGTTATTATTACACTTGTATTAAATCATTGAATGAATAATCTATAATCAATGGTAATATCTATTAATTAATAGATTATATTTACGTCTACCTACTATTTACTATTTATACGCGGCCCATCGGGAATTTCCCGATTTCCTTATGGCCCAACCGTTCCTGGTAGGTAACTACTATACTTTGGATTTCTGGTCAGACTGCTTTTTGTTGAGGACGTAAGAACTAAGAACCGTATATGATATTACAATATCCTGTATTTTAATGTTTACGCGAAACGCGGAATGAAAAAGATTAAACACAGTTTGAGAATTGAGATTGAGATTTATCGAATCCCGTGATGATTCATAGTCCTACCTCTGCGTATGCATATTACATGTTTACAATCGTATACTGCGAAATATA
The DNA here is from genome assembly GCF_005508785.2 of Acyrthosiphon pisum. Classification (NCBI taxonomy): domain Eukaryota; kingdom Metazoa; phylum Arthropoda; class Insecta; order Hemiptera; family Aphididae; genus Acyrthosiphon; species Acyrthosiphon pisum. The sequence goes on from NC_042494.1 coordinate 83,116,626, forward strand.
ATATATTATTATATATACGAACGGTATGTGTGTGTGTGTGTGTGTGTGTGTGAACACGTCACGCCGGTATGGTGTTTGAATTTTTATTTGTTTTCGAGTTAAAAGTTTATTATTTTTCAAATTTCAAACAATTTCGAATATATTCGTATAATATTAACAAGGAAAAATTTTTATTTTATTTTTTTTTTGTAAATAACGTTTAACGAAAAAAAACTACCGTTGTGTTACACACATTATCGCTATATAATATTATATTTGTCGTAGATAGGTATACAACAAACGAATTCAACTTTTGAATATTTGTTTTTATTTTTTATTTTGAAGTATGTGTGCACATACCGTTCCGTAATAAACATTTTCGTACTGCACACCTATATAATAATAATATAAATAATAAATCATTATTATAATATCCATACGCGAGGTTCTTTCCATTTTTTTCCGAGAACTATTTTTGTTTTCATCAAATAATAATTACTTTATAGCGTTTACTGCACTGCAACATCACGTCGACGTCGTTGCCTTATATGATGTGTAGGTATAAAATATAAATATATAATATTAATATTACATAATATACATTATGCCTATACGGAATTTTTTCTTCGTCGGAATGCGGTCGAATGTAATTTTTAAAGACACCGCATATAATATAATATTAGGTATACAGCGACGGGGTGTATGGGTGTTCCCATGTTGCTGTGCAGGGTTGAAAACGTGTGATTAATTTTAAATCGAAAACGATACGGCTATCGTATCACGTGCGGGATACAATTTTTCGATTACCCATCATTTTCTTTTTCCCCGCTCACAAATCGAACATTCGCCAGCGTAGGCCGTAGCTGCGGATTTTGGATTGCGCGGCTATTATACTATTATATTATATATGGTAACATTGTATAATGGTCAACAATGATCGCCCGCGTATTTTTGAAATACACGTACTTACATATTATATTATTATATTTTCGATCTTTCAACATACGGCGGCCGTTTATATATATCACGTCGTCGTCGTGTACGTGTCTCGGTTCGGAGGAGCCCCGTCGGACCCGTCATCGTAAGGTTATGAGTTTATAATATATTACACGTATATAATATGATGAGACGGGGCCGAGGCATGGTCGGCGGAGGTGCAGGTGCGCACGATGAATCACACCGGTATAGAGTCGCCCAGGACTGTATACTGTATAGGTATACGATCTCGCACGCACGCACACTCATTTATACATTTTATACACAGAGAGACGTATTTCTCGGAACAGGCGTGTTCAATGGGGTGGCCTTATATACTATAACGATACGATAAATGTATAATGTACGCACACATTCACACGCACACATCACGACGCGTTGTTGTCCATTGATATCGGCTTAGCGCCGTCCCTATATTTATATTAAAATGTCTTTGGTGCGCGGGGCAACGAAATTCGTCTCGAAATCCGAATTCACGCTGTATAATATAACTACAGCTACGTCCGCCACTTATATTCTACCGATAGTCGTTTTCCGTTCCGATGAGCTCGACAATGCACCGCCACGGGCAAAGGTGCGCAGGTCACTATATTACTATTATTATTATTATTGATGATTGATTATAATTCTATTCGCGTGAATGAAATAAAAGCAAACTCATAATCATAAATACAATTTAAGAAACACCTATAGGTGGAGGGTGGTACTGTGGTACTACATCTGGTATAGGTTAGGTTAGTAGTTAATAACAAAAAAATGAATTCAACGTGACCGATCGTTGTCGTCGAAAGAATAAAAACAATATTATATAGTTATATCAGTGGCGGTTTTGGGGGTGAGGCAAGTGAGGCACCGCCACACTTGTAATTTTCAGAAAAATAAAAAATATTTGTTTCTTTAAATTTTGTATTATTTTGAATTTTGAATTTTAATTTATATAATTCAGACATTAAATGATTTAGAATTTAAGTTTAATAAACAGCAATATTGAATATTATTTTTTTGTGTAGAACTTGTACAGTTATACTACCTACAAATGCGAGAATGGCTGCGCGTCACTGTAACGTAACTTATGAGCTATTATAGCCGTTTCCAAAAAAACGTATATATAACTGTTATATATACGTTTTTTTACACTCGACGATAAAATATAATGTACAGCGATATTCAATATTACGTATACTCACGTTGTGCAGTAAGAAATCCGCACAAAGAGTGGTTTCCCCTCTAAACCATATCGTCGACCAAATATCATGTTTTCTGATTACACGTAATCGTTACGAGTTAGTCTCTTATTCAAAATGTTTAGTAATAAGATAAAATATTTACCGAATTATTGCTTTAACATGAACTTAAAATGTTTTCGTAAACTATAAACTGCAGCGATGCAGTTATGGTGCATATTGTCGAAACGTTCTATTTTGCAAATACATAATATAATATTTGATGTGAATGAGAATGTACTTAAATCGTTCTGGATTAAATATTGTTACTGCAGTTAAAGTCTGATTATTATTGTTTCGTGGAACGCGTCCTTCTATACAATATTATGGGATTTGAAAGGTAACGTAATATAATACAGCGTGAAACGCGATCGAATCTGGTAAATATACGGTGAGAGGGGTGCTTCACATCACGTTTCATTATCCGTATTCGTCATTTCCTGGAATACGGTAACCTCCACCACCCCCGCACCAACAAGTCGATTTTGATACAATTTCCAGGCATTTTGAAATACACATTATTATCGTGAAGTCCTGCAGCATTGTACATATTGCGTATCGCGTTGTAGTGGAGTGTAGTGATGAACAAAATAGTAAACTACATAATATTATTATTATTATATAGTAACAAATATATAGCTTGGTAAACATTTTCGGTGATTTGCTCGATGCCGCCGCCGCGCCTCGGCGTCCGTCCGAATGAATGGGGGACGTTTTTACGATCGTGTAAACAAGAGACCGTTTTTCACCCCGTCCAATTGTCGTGCCGCTCTCAGGTATATAAAATGGTGTGTGCGTGTGTGTGTCAAAACGGATTTTGTATAATATGTATACGACGACGATTTACTACAATAGTAATAATAATAATAATAATAATAATTATTATTATTATTATCGTATATTCGTATCTATATTCTATATACGGTTCATCTGACCAAGGGACACGGTGTGGTGGCGGCCGCGGCAGTGACTGCGACCGGTACATGTGGCAACGTCGCGAGTAACCTACAAGTTACCTGAAAAAAAAAACACCGCCGATCCATTGTGGACGCCAAACCGGTTTTCGTTCCGGACGACACCTGTACACCGCCTACATTTCGTATTTTACACACACACTCGTGTCTCTCGTATACACACTCACACACGCGACAACAAAACGTAAATTAAAATATATACGTATAATATCCTTTTGCTTTCTCACGATCCCAGGACAACACATCCACACACATACAAAAACGATGACGACGACGAAGAGTTGACGACAGTCCGTACGAATACAGCTCGATGAGCTCGCTGCTCCCCGGGGATGTTAACATGTAGTATAAATTATAATATCGTTTGTCGTGTGATTTTTATTACTTTTCATCCTGTTGTCGATCGACTGTTCAATCACATCGAGTAATCGTAACTAATGTGTGATTAGATTGATGGACTACCGAATTCAGCTACTGTTCTAATTTTATAATTAAAACCTAGCACGGTTTCATTTTAAATATTTTTCGGTAACGTATTCGGTTTTTCAACGATTTTCCGCGCCGACCTAACGATAACGTTGTACAATACCTCGTACTGTCATAGATTGTGCGTGCATAGAGGCTAGGAAGGGGGTATAATATTGTTATAGGTACTATTGTTATTATAACCGCTGCAGTTACTGCAAGTCTGTTTCTTCGTTGGCGGTGTCTCTAGCTAGGGCACTATAGGGAAAGAATAATAAGTGTATAATAGTATTATTATTATCTTGAGTGAATAGTGGATAAACTGGTTTGACGAACATCATCGTCAGCGGGACTGCAGCTTGTTTATCATTGTTGTTGCCCAACGGATATATCGCATGTGTATGCATATACAGAGGGACGTTATCGAGAGGAAACAATTACTATTATTGTTATCATTTTTTAGCATTTCTAGGATAGGATATTATCTTGTTTACACGCCGTTACAGGTTCAGTCGCTTGTCTCCTGGCTAGCCGTCACCGTTCTTATGCGTACAATCGTATTCAAATCTAAGACTTCAAAATGCACCTCCCCCGTCTCCACACACTTACTAATGAACAAAATAAAACGAACGAAAGAATAGGCCGTACCGCATACAGAATGAATGGCTATTATGTGTCTGCAAGTACATTATGCATGTGTGTGTATGTGTACAAATCATGTAAATGTGCTATTGCCAGCGAAGTTAGGTTAATGTATGAGGCGTGGTTGTCTTTAAACGCTGTATATACAGAGTGATTCATGATTGCTATTACGTTTAAGATAATATATTTATACATTTATAGTACCTGCTTGTAATAAAAAAAGATAAATACGAAAATATTATCGACAAAATATATTGATCTGTAGTCATAATCTGATATTATGAATTACACATTTTTATGTATTTAAAAAAAATAAAATAATATCTATGGAGTTAATGTTTATTTTATGGGAAAAAGTTAGTACCTAGTTTTGCTATTTGCATGTTTTTTTACGGGTAAATGATTCGTACCAGTGGAATGTACATACAAAAAAGGTACAATCGATAGAATTTGCAACCCAGACGCCCAGTACATATTATTTAGTTGTACGACTTCAATTAAAATGCAATAAAATAAAATAAATAATATATGTGGGTCAGTAAGCAGCAAGCAGTGTATAGTATATTATACTATATTGTATCGTGAAGTTTTCCTTTCTATTGCGCACGACGTGCTACTTGTATGTATTTCAGTAAATGCAATTGCGCAGATAAAATAGCATGGGTAATATGTTAATATATATTATATAATAATTATCAGAATAAAATATAATTTCGATTTTATTGTAATCTGCAGGTAAAGCCCGTCTGTCCATTATATAATATCGTTTGTCTATATATTCGTCTCAAAATGCATTCGGTCTTTTGTGTTTTTACCTACATTTATCGCATAATACAGTCGTATTCTGGTGGTGTACCTGCCGATATCGTGGTGTTTTCGATTTAGCGGGGCTTTATTTTTTAGTCTAATAATATGATACGATTAACGCGTGTCGTATTACAACGGTATATAAAATACCTAATAAATAATAGACGTACTCGTAAAAAGATTACAAAATTACGAATTTAATTCTCGACAACGACAGTCATTTCACTTCCGAATACGATGGCAAAACACTATTTCAAAATAAATAATTTATTTGTATTGTTCCGGAAATTAAACTCGATAAACACACAGACACATATTATGTTTCTTGAGAGTCTTCCCTCTTGTGTACACACACACACACACACACACATAAATAATATCTAAGTGTATGTTAAACTTGTTGCGAACGTCGTTTTATGTGTTTGTTTATTAAAACTGTGCCAGCGGTGGTGGTCGGATCGCCGCGGCACCGTACGTATAACGGTCCGTGAGAGGAAGGCGGCCCGCACGAATCCAGGAGACCGTGTAGCTTTGGCTGGTTCTCCGCGGGGCGTAACCGTATAAATATATGTATAATCTATTATAATATACATGGATACAACACACATTATGTAAATTTTACGCATTATATTCCGAAGCGGTGTCTCCGGCGCACGCACTGGTTTCGATAAATTCGAACGGCGGCGGCGTAGAGCGGTAGTAGCAGCTATAGGCATATATTATATATATATATATATATATATGTGTGTTATAATGTAGTTGTGTTGTAATCGTATGCAAATCAGGATGCCGGAGAACCACCAATTTAGGTATTAATAGTGATTATTATGTAGGTCGCGCGAATCGCGAGGGACTTGGGACCTGTGAGAGATTATAATATATATGTTTAGACGTTATTCTTATTCTCGTAGGTACCTGCAGCGCACGCTCTCAGCACCTTAGGTTAAAAATCTACTGAGGTTGAAAGCTTTTGTCACTTAATATCGTATCTTGTCTTCTTCGTTGTAAACATAATACATATATTATCATTATTATCATATTGTTACTGCGTCGTTGTCATTATTTTCGATCCTTGTTAAAAATTTATCTGTAATATACGTGCTCTGACGAAGACAGACGCGGGGGCGGTGATGTGATGGCCCATACTCCAGTGTTTGTACCTCAAAATTGCTACGCCACCACCACGGGGAAGGCTGTACCAAAAATTATACCGAATTTTCAAAATAATTAATAATACGCAGAACGGTAGGCAAAGCTTCAGCACTCCAAACATCCTCCCTAAATCGGCCCTTGGACGTACATATAATATTGTATACAATATTATATAGTACTACATTTCTAACCAGTTCCATTCTCCATCTGTCCAAAAATCTGTCTGTTTTGACAATTTATTTTGATTATTATGAAAAGAGCAACCACTCGCGTTTGTGGTGTTTACACTTTATAATTGCTATGATTATCGCCCATAAAATTGTCCTTAATGGCGATTTTTTGTAGGAAAAAGACTGTAGGTGACCCCCAAACAGTAAAATAATGTTAATTTGAATCTGCACGTTCGTTGTATATTTAATTTTGTTATATGTCGGATTCTCTGGTTAGAATGTGTCAATCCGTTGAAATTCGATTAGTATTATTAACGCGTCACTTGATATATAATATTATAATATATTCATGTTTATATTTTCTGTTTCAAAAGTTATGATATTATTTATGCATAGCGGATGCATGCAATTATAATGATAATTATTGTATCGAAGAAATATACCGCACTCGCGTATCATTTTTCTGTATACCTACCTAGTATTCAGTTTGATCACTTCGATATATTGTAAATGTACTTTTTACTCGAAACACTCATATTTTTCAAGGTTTTTCGTATGATTAATGGTCTTTAACGTGTCGCGTTTCATATACGTATAGAACATTTTTTCAGCTCTGAAATAGGTTTTTTTATTTCGTTAACGCACGCTTTTTTTCTCAAGTGCCAAAAACAATTATTGTAATATCTTTGGGCCTCCCCGAGACCAACGTATATTCATGATACATATATTATATATATATATATATATATATACATATAATATGTGCGTTCGTGTGTGTGTTATGTATGTAATACACAGTGGGTCTGCTCCGTCTGCTCCGTCTTCCCGCTGGTCAAGTTAATTATACAATTTGGCACACGTTCTCCTCGTCGTTGGCTCCGATCCTCCGGGAGTGACGACTTTTCTGCCGAAACTATTTTCATTCGCCGCCTTCGCCGTTCATTCATGGCGTCATCACGTATGGTCGTATCGTTTTTTCCTCCGTCTTTTTAGCCAGGTCATTATAATATTATGTGTAAGTTTTATATTTTTATTATCATTCCTTTCGGTGCTTTTAGAACTTTTCATTCAAGGCAAAGCGTACGTACAACATAAACTCTAAACACGCAACACGCCTACTCTTGTATCCAAATGACTTTTATTCCCACTAGTTTTTGTACTAAGCACTTATTCATAATACTATTATATACATCAACTTATAATATATAAGTACGGATCTTTACGAATTTTTTAACAATAATAAATATAGGTACTTACTTACAGTGGCATATACGCTTCAAGTATGATATCGAAAAAAATTTAAATATATATTTACGCACGTGTGGCAATCACATAATACTATTAATTACTATATTTAAACATTAATTTATCGTTTATTTTATATCAATATCCGTTCGCAATATAAATATTGTTCGTTTTTAGCTCACGATTAGTGCGTCAAATATTACATCATTAAGTTTTTTCAGTTGCCGTGTATATAGTATATTAATATAATTTATTATTATAGAATACGTCCGAAACGATGTTTAACCATTGTTATTATTTATGAAACGTATCTGTACATTTCCAGTAATATCTATGATATGTACATGCAATATATAATATTATTAATCGATACAATTTGTTCTCATGTGCCTGAAATAATTATTACCATGTACTCGCTTGCACATTTTAGTTTTATACACGATTCAGAAGTATTACAATTTCAAACATTTATAATAGGCAGTAAAAGTTAAAAATTTACATCCAAGCCACCTTCGACAAATTTTAAATTATATTTAAACTTTATGAATAACTTTTGAAAATATTACCACCTACCTTTATATTTTGTTTAAGGTTTGAATTAATATATTTCACACTGAGGTTTCGATGCAAGCACAATGCAAATTAATAGTTTTTAACCCAACAAATTGCCATAACGTGTAGGTAGGTAGGTACTTACAATTTTTTAGATTTTAGAAGTAAATAATAGCTCAAAAAGAGTCGCAATATTTCAAAAATCGTATAGTGCATAGAAATTGCAAATATAAAAATTTAGTGAAAATGTCATATATATTCGATTATTTTTTTTAGAGTTACACTAAAACAAAATAAATTTTTTTCAAAAACGGGTTTTGCCTAAAAATCCCAGTTTTTCCTTAATTTTTTTTTTTTTAGATTCTGAGTGGAACGATGAATGTATTGATTTTACAATGATGTGTGTTTTTTTTTATTTTTTTTTATTTTTTTTGTGTCTGTTTACACGATAAGTAGTCGAAATAATGCTTCGATTTTCAACTTCAGTATCTTGTTCAATTGGAAAGTGAATATCGTTGGTACATTGAGGAGGTCAAAATTCCCAGTAATTTTCAAAAGCGCCGTGAAAAACAAAAGAAAAATTAAGGAAAAACGGGAATTTTTACGCAAAATCGATTTTTCACAAAATTGAATTTGGTTTTTGGTGTAACTTTAAAAAAAAGTACCGTAGATACATGAAATTTTGACTGAATGTTTATATTAGCATTTTCTATACACCATAACATTTTCAAAATATTTTGACTTATTTTGAGCTCTTTACGGACATTGTCAGTTTTCATTTTTTTTTGAATTTTTTTTCTAAAAATATCAATAAAATTTTATTTGTTGATTAAAAAAGGTTAAAAATTTAATAAAAGGCTCCTAGTATATTGTTTCAAAAGCAGATGAAAAATATTAAAAATCCTTAGTCACAGTTTTTTTTATAAGCATTTAAATTTCAAAAATTGACAAAATATGGAAAAATCACGAAAACTAGCAAATTATTTTGAGTTAAGAATTCGTAAAAATTTTTCTTTTTAAATCTAAGATTTTAAAATGTAATACAAGATTCCTTATAAGATTATCTACCTTTATCAAACAAAAAATATCTGTAAGAAAGTCAAATTAAATTTTTTTATGATCGTTTGAAATTCAATTTTTTACAACATTGGATATTCACTCGATTTCTCATGTAGCGATTTCCTTATTTTGTTGTAATTCAAAAACGAATAACTGTAGATAAATGAACATTTTACTGAATGTTTATATTAGCATTTCCTATACACCATACAATTTTCAAAATATTTTGACTCTTTTTGAGCTGTTTACGGACATTTTCAATTTTCAATTTTTTTAGTTTTTTTTTCTATAATTAGTTTAGAAGTTAAAATGTTGACAAAATTTATCAAATTTAAAATTGAATAATTATTATGTAGTTAAAGATTTATAAAATATTCAACTTTTATATCTAAGGATTGAAAATTTAAAACAAGATTTCACGTAAATATTTAATTCTGTTGCCAAAAATTCTAAGAAATACATAAGCACAGTTTATTTTTATAGTCATTTTAAGTTCAAATTTGGACGAAATTACATATTAAAAAACCTGGAATAAATATTTTATTTATTTTGTTGTGATTGTAATGATTGTATAATATTATTTGTGGGTACTTGAAACTTCTAAAGTATACTATTATATATCTGATAGTACCACGGTTTGTTGTTGATGTATAACGCGTTACCTGATGGATATTGTGATATGATTAATTTGGAATTTATTATTAATACCTAGTATAGGTCAATTTTTTTTAATACTATAGATAATTATACCTACCTATAATAGCTAGGTATGTCTAATACCTAGACTGACAAACCGTCTCCGCTCAGAATCGTTTTTCTTATACAGTGATATTATATCATTGAATTCAAATTTAATACTATCCATTATACAGTGACCCACTTGTAACCTACTGTACAGCAGAGCGACATCCACTTACCCACCTTTTTCTAAACGCTTTTGAAAGTTTTGGAAATTTTTTACTCTTGACTCCACTAAGTACCAACTAGATTCTCTTTTCTACCAAAAACGATGGTGTTGAATAGAATGGAAGCATTTTATAGTCCCAAAAGGTTATGGCAGAAACAAAAAAAAAATAAACAAATAAATCGCTCCGCTCAGAATCTAAAACAATATTGGAATTTAGTTGATTAATTTTTAAACCATTTTTAAAGCCAACAGAACAACAGATTTATGCATAAATCTGTTGTTCTGTTGGCTTTAATATTTTAGTACCTACGCAATTTTTAAAACCAAGATGATAATATAATAAATAGTTTGTAATAAGTCAGTCGTCCTGGCACCCCCGTAAATCAAAATTTAGGACGACTCGTCCGTTTAAATATATTTCGTTCTAAAAAATTCATTACTCACTTTTTTTGTAATAATAACCCTCATGTAATTATAACATCATATCTCATGTAATTTTAACATCACCTCATAGACTCGAGATTTTCTTTATTCTGTACCTTTAAGTGTATTTGAATATTTCGTATATTATATATATAGATTATAGGATATTGGTACCTAATATATTTAATTATTTTAATTTATCTATTATGCGGTACCTATACCGTAGGGTAACGTGAACAATTTAAGTAAATTACCTAAAAAAGTTGCTTGAGCACGCCCATACAGTAACGTGTAGGTAGTGGCCAGTGGGCCTAAATAGTATTATATTATATTTATTTTTAAATGTTAGAGAAGTACGCTCTAATAATAATCATTATCATCATCATCATCATCGTCGTCCATTTCACATTCGCGCATACGACGGTCAACGCTCATCGCGAATTTATTTCGAATAACTTAAATTAAAATTAGCACGTATAAATAAATATATAAATTATACAATATTATCATCGTTTCGCCCCGACCTCAAAACACGATTTCCTCGCCATTTTTTGAAACTCTTGTCTAAACACGATATAATAATTAAATAATATTATATCCTATAAATACAATATACAGAGTGATTCTATAATTTATTATAGGTACTCTGCCAATTCTTACAAATTATAAAATGTTGATAGATTTATATTACTTAAATTATTTTCAAATCATCATAATTCATAATATGGTCTTCTATATCACTGACTTATATTAGTTTGAAGACTACTGAAATATCTTTAAACCCCTTCGTTCGACTTTTGATTTGGATCATCATCTTCATTAAAAGTAATTTGCTAAGGGTGGGTGAGAGCATTTGGAAAAACAAGTCTACGCACTACTTAAATGGTATAAAAAATAAAAAATTGAAAATCTATCCGTATAAAGTATACTTAAAATTTCCAAAAATGTTAACTCGAATAAATTCATTGTTAAAGGAAACAACGGGGCATGGTCATTGAATCGCCCTATATAACATACCTATTATATTGTATTACTATATACTCTTTCCCTAACTCGGACGGACTAGTTTTAAAACATATTATTATAATTTCCTTCAGACATTTATGCGTTTCTGTTTATTCGAAATAGTAATAACGTGTGCTGTAGGTCGTTAAGGCGCGCCATATATGGCCGTCCGTTTTATATATTATATTATTACCTATTATATTAACTCGCGTTCAATTAATGGAAATTATCATTAGCACAATAAATTGGTCAATGGTCAGTATAGGTACATAATGTACTATAGTACCTAAATATTATAATATAAATATTATAGGATATAGCCATATAGGTATAATAGAGGTAGGTCGTACGCGTCGTGCAGTGCGTTTGTCAAAAATCTCCTTTTCTTCTCATCGTCCGTTTCCTAGATGCGCGGACAATGGATGCATAGGTGCGCCCACAAAAAGAGGGTTCGCCTCCCTTAGAGAATATTATAATAGTAATAATAAAGTAATAATAGTGGGTTTTTTTGTGTTTGTTTGTTTGCCCCGATGTTGTTGTCGTCGTTGTCTTGATTGTAGGCGTTGGACGTCGCGTGGGCCGCGACTGCGGTGACGGACAAAAGAAAAATATAAAATTAAATGCTTCGCTTTATATAATATAATATATCATTATAGTGACTGTGTTTATAATATTTTAACCCGTCTCCACCGGTGTGCGCGTTTTACACTATATTCAAAGTTGCCTTTTCTCTATAACCGCATCACGCGGTGCAAATGGGACGCCGGCCAAGTTTTGATCAGATATTATTTTTAAACCGTCCACGCGCGCGCGCGCCGTTTCGCCGTCCCTTGGTTTCTCGTCGAGAAGCTGTGTAAGATACACGCTAAATGTTCCCGCACATCGTATAATATGATATTATTATAACAATGTATAGAAAAAAAAAACGACTACGCACCGACTCGTCTACATAATATACGATTATATTAGTATTATTGTGTATTGAAGAATCCGTCTGATTTGTTCGTGGCAAAGTAACTGTATAATATTATATTTGGGTAGCAACCACGGTTTTGATTCATAGTGCGTGATTACTGGAATCATATACGTCGTAACGACTATTGCACGTTTAAAGTCTGCAAGTTTTAAGATCGTGTAATTGCCATATGACAAAATACGTGTCAATATATTGTATGGTTCATCGACAGTTCAGCATTTTTATTAACTTTCTTCGAGTTAATCTCATACATTATAATATTTTCATTCGTCGTCGGTACCGAATATTACTGACCGCTAGTCACTGATATTATACTTTTTATAATTTGTCAATACATTTTTTTTTCTTTTAATAACATATAGGTATACAGTTACTACCAAGTATTAAACTTCGATTAAAATGACAGTATCGATAAAATGTAAATGTACCTAATATTATATAGAATATTATATTATATTGATTGGCTATCTGTTAGTATTTTCATTAATTTTTTTTCAAAGGGTAATACTACTTTTTGTATTATAATTATTATTAAAATGATCACCATTATAAACTTACCTTTTGTCTTTTGGTTTTAATTTTAAAGCCCTTTTCGCTAAAATTATTTGAAATATTTATAATTTAAATGTTTAAAAATAATAAAACTGCGCCCGCGAAAATTGGCATTCTCATGAATTTAAAAAAATCAGTATACCTACATTGATATACCTATACTTTATTTATGTTTTATTTTGTCGATGGGCAAATTAATAAAATATATGCATCAAATTTAAGTTTAGGATTTCATTATTACCGAGTTTTGATGTATAAATTAAATCATATTATATAGTATGATATGATAAAAGAACACAGATCTTGTAATTATTTAACTTATTAAACGTAAGTAATCTAAGAGAATGAAAACAATTTTAAATTTACAAACTGCAGTATTCTTATGAAATAATGGTAATTAATTTTAATATAATATACTTACTTTGTTTACAACAATGCATAGTTATACATAAAGTTTCTGAAACACAACACGTTTCCATTCTTGGAATAAACTTTTAGTTATAAAATAATTAAATTTGATATTGATGTTTTTATGATTTGAAAACACAATTTCTACGAATTGAACTTGATTTTAGTCTGGAGTTTATCGAAACTTGCATTTATATTTTGTTTATAATTTTACATCGTGCATAATTCTCCATAAATAAAATTAAATATATATGTTCAGCTTCCGGGAATTATCTTCTACCATTTATTTTTGACCTGATGGATTTTTTTTCTTTTAAAAAAATGTATTTGAACAAAAAATGTTCTTTTTATTAAAATAAAATGTTTTGTTCTTTAATACTTTTAATGAACGTTTAATATTTATTATGAAATAACTTTTTATTTAACACCTATATTAATGTGAAGAAGTACGTATTGTTTTATGCAATTTACTCCAATTCTACGTTAACATTTTGAAATTAATATTATAATTATATTTTGTATATCATATTATTATGTTAATAACGATTATGAAATTATTATAAATAATATGCATGTAGTCAGCCCCAGTCAGCGGTATTCTTTGCAAACAATACAAAATGGTGTACCAATACAACATATTTGTATTATGTTATTGAACGCGTAATTTAATATTTTAAATGTCGTTATATACATTATAAATATCATTATCCGGGTGTGTTATTAGGTGCCTTCTGCAGCATAAATGATTGAAAAAAAAAATGAAATGCTTAAGCTGTTCGAATGTTGATAAACAAAACATATTCCGAATTATTATTCGACGTCAGTGTGTAATTTTTTTGTGTAAAAAAAATTACCAGCAATAAGTTTAATATACTATAATACATGGATTTGAAGGTTATACGTCATTGAATAATAATTTAATGTAATAGGTAAAAAAGTAATAATAATAAAATAATATCGCCTTAAAGGAAAGAACGCGTGTGCATTTTTAATAATATAATAATAATAATATATTCCATTACACAAAACCGCAACAAATTTATCCACGGCCGCTGCGGCTCATTAAAATATGTTACATGAATATAATACTATTGGTCGTTGTAAATTCCTCACTGCGTACATGGTTTATGTATAACCACGATGGCTCGCCAAGCATTCTCACCCCCTTTTGACCATTTAAGGCATTTACTTAAATTCTGATTTTAAAAAATTTTAAATTTGCTTAAGCACCGTATTTTCAATTATTTAGATTTTTATATAATTTAAGGAATGTTCTTTAACGATGTAAACTCCTTTTTTCCATGAGAATCATCCTTTATTACTGTAAATTGTAAAGCATATTTTAATTCGATAATTTTGATGCATCTAAATCAAAATACAAACGAGTAGTTTCTGCAGAGTTTATGTAATTACTAAAGATAATTATACTACCTAGTAATTATTTGCCTGCTGGGCGTAAAATAAGATAATAATAATTATTATTAATTCTCAACCGTTCAACATAAAATAATAAAATATATACGATATTTAGTCTAGTATTTATTATACTCTGACAATTTTCCAAATATAAAATGCGAATAATATATTAATATTAATTACTATAATTTTCAAATTATCATAACATCCTTCTTTTTATCGTAGACATATTATTATCCGTATGTTGTCGGATAGTCCATAAAGCTTAATAACTCAAAAATACTCGTTCGAAATTTGATTGATTTAGATACATTATTATTTATTATATTAAAAAAAAATCATCTATTTAACGATTTACAGTACTTAAAGAAGTTAGCATTTTATAAAAATAAGTTTGTATAGACACTCTTTAAATGCTATGAAGAAACCAACTATTGAAAATACGATCCTTATAAGTAACTTACGTATACATTTTAAAAGTCAAAATTTGAATAAACGCAATATTATATAGCAAGAAATTAGGGGTGCGCGTGCTTGGTGAATCACTCTGCAGTATAATACATTTTATTTTCGTTTGAAAAAATAATTTCGTGTATCGTTACGAATTACAATCGTATCTCTCGATTTCACTTGCCAGAATCATCGTGCGTTATATATTTTATAACTATATATACTTACTCGCTTTAAAGTACGCTCGTCGTTGCAGTCTGAGGTAAGTTAGGAGGTTCACCCCTCACCGATCGGTACCTACGTACGATGACGACGGTGACAGGATTGTGAACGGCGGGGTAGTGCGCGATGTGAAAGTCGTGTCGGAAAAGGCGCGTGACGACAACTGCGGGTTGGGGGTGGATGAATCCGTCAGCATAAACCACTCACGTACACACCCTCGCGCGCGTATATTAAACGTATAATAATATTATATAAAAACTCTGTATTGCGTTAATTAACACGAGTTTTTGTAAGCCGGCGGCGGTCCCTGCACCGGGAAACAATAACCCGTGTAAATTATGGATTATTCGTATACCTTCCCCTTGGTCGTGCGTATACCTTTGGTGTGTGTGTGTGTGTGTATGTTCGCTTGCGTGTCATTAAACCCCTTTGGAAACTGGCGAATTCCGCGAACCCAAATGCCCATAAATTCCACGCACCGGCGTCGGCGGCGGTGCGGTGGCGGCCGTTATATTATACGCGCGCGTTGCGATATTCAATTCATAACACACCCCCACTCACTATATCCTCTTCCACCATACCTCCACCGATCGTTTCGTCGTCGTCGTGTATTTAACCATTGGATTGTGTGAGTGTGTGTGTGTAGTTTATAACGCGATAATAATAATTATTATTATTACTATTATTATTACCATAGCCGCCGCCGCCGTACACATAGTTGTTAATAACACGACCGCGCGAGTGTGTGCGCGCAATATAGGGTAGGCGATCGGCATCGGGTGTATAATAGTGCCGTCGCCGGAAAGTCTCCTCCCATCGCGCCGTGGCTTTAACTGCTCTGCAGGCTGCAGCCGATGCGCCGTCGCCGTGTTTTTGTCTCCTCTCTTATTATTATTATATACGGAGGTCTCCCGACGACCGCCACCTCACCCCGCGTATATTATCGCTATTATATTATTATAAACACATTGTTGTGTTAAATTCGCGGGGACAGGTCCGTGCTGCCGATGCTCGTCTTCTCATATATATAATCATAATATATTGTATTACGACGAAATATTAATTATTATCATATTACATAGCGCGTTTCGATATAATTTCGCCGCTGGACCATCATCTCCCGGATGTGTTATAATATTATATATTGTATGGTGTACTGTGATTCTGCCCTTATCGTTTTGTCGGTGGATCGAGGACAAAAAGTTCTACCCGGGGGGGGGGGGGGGGTAATATCGTCGACAATTTCGGGGTATGATCGATCGTAGTCGAGTTGTAGCGATGTGCGTGCGAGGGGAGAAACAAATCTCCTAGCCAAAACTATATCATATTTGCGTTCAATGGTTTTCCGACTGCTGCGGCGCCGGTGGCGTGTGCAATATGGTGGCAATGAGAAATTACGTTATAATATATTATAAATTTATACCGTATAACACTATAACGTCGTGACTGCACGGGAGTTGTGCTGCATCAAAGAAGTGGTGGGAGTGGTGTGCGGACGGCGTTAGTGATGCAGTCTGCGTCATATTATTATAACGATGATAATAATAATAATGAGTACTTAGGTATACTACTTATGTATATATATATATATTATAATATATATATAATATTATAATAGATGTGGTGGCCGCGGTAATGTACATCGTACAGTTGCAGTGCTCTCTAGGAGGACCTTGAAAACGCGCGGTGAAAGCAAAACGGGGCCGACGCCGACCTTGGATCTTTCTAGTCTACTTACGAAACTATCCCCGGCGTGTAATAATAATAATAATAATAATAATAATAATATAATGCATTTGCGGCGGTGTGCGAGTACGTACATAACGAAAACCGATAGCTGTAATATTAGTGTAGATTATTTTTATTATTATTATTGTTATTATTTTGTGTGTGCCGTTCGGCGCGAACAAATAAAAAATCATACCAATTGCTCCCGCGAACATAATAATAACAATACGTCGTGCCTCCGACTCCTCATAACTATAGGTATAATAATAATTATTATATACTTTACGCATAATAGCATAATCGTATAGTACGGCCGTACGGGGGATGGTATGCGTATATAGATCAGTGACAAGACGTTACGACACTTTTTTTCCATTATTGTGTTTTATTCAAGTGACAGAATACAGCTAACGATGATGAAAATAATAATATTATAAATATAATATAATAACGACATAATAATAATATGAGTAATAATACATTGTAATTTGACGGAGGTGCCGAGTACAACGACAACGACGACGACGACGACTAATAATGTGCAATAATAATTGTACATAGGATTATAGAGGGACTTGAAACTTTAAAAAACATAAAAATATATTGTGCTCTAAAAGAAGTTTGGCTGAATTATATAAATTTTAGTTTTATATGTACATATATTATCTATTAATGATGTTTCTTATTTTATCATTGTCATCTGATAGGTACTTAAATAAATGTGCACCAGCACCACCATTTGTTCAACGTTTAATCCTTGATCATAAAAAAATAGGTGACTTCAGCATCCCCATGGGTTAGGTTAGGTTAGTTATATCAATGGAATTGCGTGCCCTAAGCCCTAAAGGTGCTATTAGTTATTACTTATCACACTATACCGTATGTGTTCTATGGAACCGTGTGATCTATGAGGTTCAGAATTTTCTTGTTATTCACCAAATCAAAAAATATTGTATAGATTTCACTATAGTCATTAATAACCACCTAACCCACGGTGGAGTAATTGAATATTTTAAACTATTTAGTATATTGTGGTAACACGGCCTAAACGGAATACGGAGACAGTGGAATAGTATATGTCATGTGATCTTAAATGTATACGTATTTTTGTGATTTCTGACAGCGAAACATTTTTTCTGCGCGTCGGTGGCTTATCGAAGCCTCATTTGTGTTTGCTGTATCATACTACAACTGTGTATAGGTACTGTATATTATTATGTATGACATACCTAAGCATCGTGTCCTGCAGTCCCATTACTATTTAGTAGTTATTAATTTTATCTCTCGTCGTGCCGTACAAAAACAATATAATATAATAATTTCATAGCGTGCCTATACCACCTATGCATAATATTATTATTAGCGTTGATGTAACCGCTGACTTGGTTTACGCGTATCCGACCGTACGTGGCGAGATATACCGCGGACCTATGTTGTGTTTTGTTGGGTTTTCCTCTGATTCAGATTTCAGAGTCGGCGTTCCGATGTCCACCAGTCTGTTTCTCTAATCTGTACGACGGATTTCCCAAAATTCGCTATGCGGCCCGACAAAAATTCCCGACCACTGTCAATGCCCGATTACACTGCATTAAAAGCACGCTCGTTTAATCCGTCACATATTTACATGTCACCGCCGTTGACGCATTCTCGAAAAGTCTGAAGTCTGAATGGCAATACGCGACTATCGACGACTGTCTTATTTTTGGGGTGTATATGCATTTTTCGACTCTGACTCGTGCAGCATCTACGTATATTCGAATTTTTAATAGAAGTTAATAGAGGCTAAAATATGAGTTTTTTTCATAGATTCTTATTTTACCGATATCTCGATTTTTTTTAAATCTTGAACTCAATTGAAATTTCCTTGAAATAATTATCATTACAATAAAACTCAATATCTCAAACTTTTTTCTTTTCACCTTGAGTTTCGACATAACGAGAGTTTACTGTATAATATATTAGATGATATTCTGAAAGTCTATTTATCCTTATGATGATGTCGGGGCTTTAGTTATAAACCCTGACGAATCCAATTATTATTATTTTGTTGATATTATTATTATGATAATAAATTATAATGAATAACGATTATTGTTTATTAATTTATTTTCTTATTGCGTTGGTGTAAAAAATATCATACTTAAATGGATTATGGGCACTGTATATTGTTTTTGTTGTTGTATACGTCGCTCAGGCTCAATTTGGTTTATGGATATTGCAGTGGAAAGCAATAGTTGCTCGCGTTTTAGAAAAAAACCAACTAAAACAACCGTGAACAAAGAATTTTGTTCACAAACATTTAAACAGTCATTATTGTCGAAACTAAAGAAAAAAATACTCGGCGGGAATTATCTGTTTAAAATACCTATATAAATATATATTATTATTTTGTTTTCATTTCCGTAAATTGTCAAGCCCCTTTGTACGACAACTATACTGTGGTAAGCGAATCCGTGATCAATAATTAGCCTGTTTCTGTCTATATACTTTATGATGGCCATTAAACACAATCGTGTAAACGTTTTACGATTAGTAGGTATATTGGTAAATAATTATTATTAACTCCTCGAAGCTATTAAGCGTATACAACTATCGAACTTTCCTAGTTACTTACCACATCTGCAGCCTTATGAAAAACTAATGATATTAAATTAATAGTAATTTCTATGTAGTTTCTACCCATAAAAAACATAATATTACCTAATTTAATATCAATTTACAGCGATTTATAACAAAAGCCTCCCCCAGTCATTAACAAATTAATTTTGTTCATTATGCAAAAATATTGTTTTTTTTAATCGTTTTACATCACGTTCGAGCAATAAAGTAATAAACTTGTTGTTAGCTGTGTGTCGATTTATTTTTACCTATTTAAAAATTTTTTTATCGTGCACATATCTCAAATTATTATATTTTTTCCGCGTCACACGTGAACACAACAAATACCATTATTGCCGTACTTTGATTTACATTAATATTCCCACCCTTATATTCCCCTTTAATCATACATTTATTAAAATTCTGAATGTTGAATTGTTAAGCTTAATAAAAGACTATATTTTCGAATAAGAACCACATTTTTACCATAAATTGTTAAGCAAATGTATGTTTGAAAATATCAATGAAATAAATCGAAATTTTAACGAGGAGTTTCCATAGTCACAAATCACAGGGGTGAAGGTCTAATGGGACTTAGCCTCCCTAAATATTCTATTAAGTTTATTTACTAAGGATAGTTATATTAATATAACCTCGATAATATTTTATAAGTCTTCAAGGCACCTATGGCTATGATGAATTGTGTTAATTACAATTAATTATTATAGGTGTTCATATATTATGAATTGATTAATATTTAATAACCACATTACACATATTTTATATTATTTCATGTAACACCATTATTAAAGGTAATTTATCTGCACTATGCTTTACGGGTTACAGTAAAAAAGAAGGGTGGTTTTCATTAAAAAAAAAAAATTATATCAGGACACTCGTTTAATTATGTAAAACATCCTGATTTCAAAACCTGAATTTCAATAAATGCATTATCAAAGGATAAAAGTAGCGGGAACATTCTAGCTGCGGGAAATCACTCTGTATAATTTAATAATAGTATGTTAATTTTTAAGTCGTACGTAATTAAATCAAGGCATATTATTACATAATAATAGTAATAATAATTGTTATAAGAATTTACTTGAAAATCCGAAACGATGTGGTTGTGGATAACAAAATAATTACCAGTCAGTTGTGGTGCTGTGGCAATGTTTAAAACCAGTCGCGCGCACATTTCTACAAAATGCAACGTTTTCAATAGAAATCATCGTTTTGATACAGATTGTTAATTAGTTGTCTGTTCTGTCTATTCAAACGTTCGGACAGGACAATAATATGTATATAGAAACTCCGCTTCGCTAATGACGACTGTTAACCGGTGACAAATACATTAACAATATAGCATTGAGTTGAACGACGGTGAATGGCTATAATAGATTTAATTGAATAGCCGCCCGATATTAAGGGATTTGCAGATTCTTTTCGAGTTTTCGTGTAGGTGTCAATAAGAACAAATTATCCACCTATGATATGGTATGGGTGGTTAAAGTCACCAAAACCATAATATATTAAACTATGGAAATAGCTGTTTACTTTTGATATACAAATATAATCGGCAATTGGCAAAACTATTTTTAGTAAACCGTTTGCTCTCTATGATGCTTACCGACACTCTGCATCCGAAGGGGTCCCACTTCTCCCCTCTGCGTCGTGAAATTAAGTATCTGTAATTTAAAATATTTCAAAATAAATTAATATACAGAACTTTTTTGAATAATAGAGAGTTTTAAGTATTTAATTCACTGGGTGTTATCAATGGATAGCTTCCCAACCTTAATATTCGCCGTCAATTTTATATTCTCTTCTTATTTTATCAAATCTAATTATTGTACAAAAATTGTATAGATTGCAGATGTATTTTAAATAATAATAATAAAAAAAAGTATTTAATTAATAACATTTATTATTTATTTATTTTTTGTTTGCCGTGGCATTATGTTTATTTAGGTATAACTACCTATATTATGAGAAAGGTAAAATGTACAAAACATTTTTATTCTATGGAGAGATAAAATGTGTTTCGAATAAATCAACAATAATTGACTAATTGACATATAATTATTATAGTTTTCAATATACGTCGGTAGGTTCATACTTCATACATATGTAATAATATTTCAGTAATTATTATTGTACACCGTCGGACGTTTGGTGACTCGCTCTTAATTTCGTCACGACGACAATGATATAATGACGTGTTTGTGCTGCACAAATTACATCGCTATTATAATGACGCGTCAATAAACTTGAACGAATCATTTCAAAACATGTAGCGAGTACCTACCTACGTATAGTAGGTATATATAATAATATGTATATATCATCACCCAATGTCGGTTTTCATCGATCAAGTCCATCGCGCGTTCCATTAAAACGCGAAGGTTTAATATTTAACGTTAAAACGTTTTATTATTGTAATTTTTTTTTACGACGTTTCCGACTAAATCCGAAATATTAGTATCTACATAATATTACATTACTATAATATCGTCGAGTTGTAAACATTTATCCAAAGGTTATACAGAGTGATTCATCAATCTTACTCATCATCACAATTTTATCTTTTGTATTTATCAAGATTTTAATTTTTGGAATTTGTAACCGTATATATCTTGCAAGGAACACATTTTGAAATACTGGAATTTTTTATTACCAGTTAATGCGAGTACCATGCTGCGGCGATACATACTATTCTTTCTTTCTTTGTCATGTGGGTGATTATTACGATCAAAGGTTTTTAAGTTATGTAACTTGTACACCAAAGATAATAGGGTTGGAAAGATAACAAATTTTCAGAGTGTTATAGGTACTTAAGTAGTAATGTAGTAATTACTACATACCAAGCACAATTTTATATTGTATATTGGATATTTTATTCTTATAGTTATAGGTAATTAACTTAATCACACTTTATTTCGATTATTTATCAATGCTTGTTTTTATCGTACAGTAAACAAAAATTTTAAAAATAAGTTTTTAGCTCCACAATATGGTCCTGGTCTCTGGATATAATATTATGAGTGATTATGATTGGTAAATCACCATATTAAAAAAAAATTGTTTGAACTTGTAGAGATTGTACGAAATTTTCGATTATTATCGGTGTTTTCGGTGTCTATTATAGGATTTTTTACTCTTTATATATAACGCGTTGCAGTTAAGTAACCCTCAAATGTATAATTATATGTACATTATTATAATTTATAATGTGTGCCGATGCTGACATGCGTAATCGCTTGTAAAGTTGGGGCATTATAATATTGTCGCGTTGTTTAACAATTAACAACAATACGCGTCCCAAAACGATATCGTTTTCGATTATGAAACTCCGCACAAACGCGTTTTAATCGGATTTGTGTTAATTTCACACGCCGCATTCGCGACCGCAACGCGGTAAATCGCTCGTAAGAAATAATATTATATACTAGAGACAATACTGTACTGTTACCGTTAGTGCGTATAAGTACCTACGTGATGTGTTTTACTTTGAAAACGTTCTAATATACGCTCGTGGAGTAGGTTAGGTACAGTGCGTCGCCGCCGTCATCACATGTGGGTCAAGCTGTTATTATTATTGTCATTACCGCGCCGCTACCTATATAATATACAACGGCCATATTATATTATTATATACCATTATAGACTACGGTTATCGTGTTAAGCCGAGTAGCGCTTAACCGCACGGCACATAACAATTAAAAACAATTGGCAATAACGAGCGAATACGGGAAAACAAAAAAAAAAAACATTTCGTGCGTCCAATCGACTTCATAATGTAACTGCCAATACAAGAGCACACTCGGGAGTGGAAGTGTGAGTGGGTTTATGTAGTTGACAACTGTAATGTTGTTACGATGGTCTCTGACCCATTATGCACCAAATTTGGCGATGGATTTCGATAAACCCGGCAGTGACATTTACGTTTATGGTTGCACTGAAAAAAAACAACATAATACTTATATATTATAACGCAAACCGTCACCGGCTAATAATATAATAGGTACGTGAGTAGCGATGAATTTACCTATACGTATAAGACCTGCTAAAACAATGCGTATAGTCGTCACACGCGTCTCTCTTAGGGCCGATAACAATCGTCTATAGCGGCAGCCCGAATTCCTCCAATTAAAATCTTTCCAAAATAATAATATAATATATTATTAACACTTCATGTATTCGAACGATGGTTTCGCGCACATGTGTATTATATTATACAGTGTGATTCGCCACAGCAGGCTGATACACTAAGTAATGGAAATATATGATACAATACAATATTTAACAATTTAGAAATCACAATTTTGACAAAACCACTAACAAATGTGGGTGACCGTGCTTCTCGAATCACCCTGTATAATATGCTTAACGGTAATTTTTAATTTCGTTTTTTTTCAGGCGTTTCGTCGATAATTATTTCAATAATATTTTACTCGCGTACATATCATATACCGGTTATGCCTATTTAATAATATATATACAAAATACGTTGCGATTTGGCTCGTTACGACGGTGTGCAGTGTCTATATATTATAAGTATATATACCGCCATCGTCGTTAAAACCAGATCTCGTGGCGGTTTTTACAGAATATTAAAACACAGAAATCCGGATTCGAGCAATAATTGTAAACGCTTAATATACGTTAAGCAAGTCGTTTGCTTTAACAATGAAATATTGAAATATAATACGCAACACATATACGCATGGTGGCTATGGGGCTGAATATTGAGTCTTGCCCCTCCCCACCACCACTCGGGTGTATACATGCACTATTTTATGTTATATCTATATATATTATATTTTAAATATATACTTAACATACTGACGGTTTTCCTTTCTGTTTTTTTTCAGGTTTTGCGGTGGTGTCGAGCTGTAGTACGGTGTCGTCGCCTTGGACGCCCGGCGGGGGCACGGCCGGCGGAAATCCGGACGGGCCGGACGGCGGCGGCAACGGTATGCGCAGTGCGGCCGGCGTGAACGCAGGCAGCAACCTCAGCCTGGACGTGGACGACTGCGATGATGACAAGGAACTGTCGGCGGCCGATGCGGAGGGTGTGTGGAGCCCGGACATCGAACAGAGTTTCCAGGAAGCGCTGGCTATATACCCGCCGTGCGGGCGCCGGAAGATCATTCTGTCCGACGAGGGTAAAATGTACGGTGAGTGAGATCGCATAATGTTTATATTAATCAATTATGATAATGTTAGCACCGTCACCAGCACAAGTGCTTGCAGATACAATATAGTCATTATATCGGCATGGCGCAGTCGTTTGGATAGAATAATAGTATATTCTATCGACATAAGTATCGTTCCAACAACCCGAAGTAGTAACATTTTTTAACCACTATATATTATATTTATCAATAACCGCACTCTCACAACTGACTAAACGTGTTAACCGAATAAGATGATAATCATGCATATTATTATTCATTGCAATAAATCACGTCTTGCAAAAATTAAAATAATCTGATATTATTTACAAATTGACAATAATTAGAATCATGATACTACAATAGTAACAATATATATTATAGACTATAATTCATACACCAATATACTAAGGCAAAATAAAATATATTTTAATTTATAAATGGTATCATTTTTCAAAAGCAAACGTTAAGATGGTGCATCCTGCATCAGTATAAATGTTTTTTTTTTGTCTTACTCACTTGAAATATAGTATAAACAATAAACCTCTCCGTATTTCACTCACGCTGTGATTACATTATTGTTAATTACTTTATAAAGAATAATATAATCTGAATTTTGTCACAAGATTTTTTCTAATATTTTGATTTGTAAGAAAGTTATTAGGTGTTGTATCTATAAATTTTTTTTAAACTTTTTTAGTTACTTACCTACTTAATAAGTTTTTTTAATTCAAAATATTAAAATTTTCTGCTGTTAAAACGCTGATAATAGTTATCCTTAATTATTATTATAATACTCTTATTTCAACAGTGTTATCGCAGTAAATGAATTATGAATATATTAAACATGTGTAGTGTACTATATTAAACATGTCTAAAAACACCAGAAAAAAAATGATTAACTCAACTTAATTTTGTATGTATAATGTATATATTGTATAATTGTATAGTAACATTCGTATAAACGTTTAATAAACACCCGAGAAATCGCGGTAAAAATGAAGTTGACATATAGGTAGAGTTGGTATAGGTAGTCAACGCTGACAACCCCGTGCGAATGCTTATTCTCATCGCATATATTAACGTGACGATATTCTATTCTATAAACGTATTATATTAGCATATAGGTAGCTTTTAATTAAACACAAAATTAAATCAAAAGTTGTTGAAAATTATATTGTGCTTAATGTGCTTCCGATTTTGATGAAATATTTATGTAATGTCATTGAAAAGCATTTAAAATACACCAAAATGATATAAAATCAGATTAAATTGTTAACATTTGTGTGTAGGTACCTATTATAATAGTATAATTCATATTATAGAATGAAGAGTATAGGTATTAATCAAATTCGTATAAAAAATATGTTTTAAAAAAACACAAAAATCATCTTTTAAAATGTGTGTGAATAATGTGAATTAAATGGATCAGCCTGTGTATACAATTATTTGTCGGTTCAACATAACATCGCTGATTTTAATGCGTGGTGAACCTATATAATATTCATTGGAGTGGTCGACGGTGTATTTCAATTCAACGATTTCGTTCTCTCTTGGCGTTTATCTCGATCGGTTTACTATTAAACTTTACGCAGACCCGCTGCAGATAACGTCCGGAACTTGGAAACGCTACTATTATGCAAAAATCATGTTTTTTGATAACAACAACAGCGTAAATAATATTATAATGTACAAATATATAGTATAATAAATATATATTATGAACACGGCCTTATAGTTTTTGTTATTTATATACAAATTAGGTACATGTTCAATATAGATTTTTATCACGACTTGTCATAAATTTATTTTGTAGTGCAATAAAAAAACTTGTATATATTATTATATACATAGCTACATAGGTGATACTTTTTATTTTACACCAACATATCTATATATTATGTAAGTAAAAAATAAAACGTTATATATACACAGTACACCGATATATAATGCCTTACGTACAATAATGATAATAGGCACTTTTGTTCTCCGTACAATATATAGGTATATGGAATAGAATTTTAAATGTTTAAAAGACTAAAAGTTGCCAAACATTTTTATAGCCCACGCCATTGTGCAGCAGCTAGCACACCTGTTATTATTAATTCCTCTCTCTTTCTCCTTATAACTTTTCCTTGTGTCGGACCCTCATGAATTTATTGCCGTTTCGGGCGCTCTCGCACACGCATTATATATATATATATATATATATATATATATATATATATGTAGGTGTGCAGTTATGTATTTGTGTGTGTACAATGTGATGTATATATTTTTTGTCCGCTCTAAACCGACTTTTGAAAGCTTTTGTCTTCCGTCGTCTCGCCACTGAAAGTGACCCTTTTTGTCTTCCGACCGCATTTTACTCAAAAACTTATCTCGCCGAAAACTTGGGGTCGTAAATACTTTTGCGATTCAAGGCAACTATAAAAGGCTAAGTTTTTATTGTTTTCCGTCCTGTCCGCTTCTGCTGCTGTCTGCAGCACCCTCGCTCTCGTCTACAACAATGCTTTACGTGGGCGCGAGTGTTGCGTCCGACGAGAGCGACTCACCACCAGAGAATGGACGTGTACTTACTTATGCATATAACATAATAATATTATATAATTATACTGGATCAAAAACGAACTATAAAAAATTATAATAATATCTATAAGTAATGGCATAAAACATTTAGGAGGGACGAGCAGATGTTTGTATACAAAATAAAAGGGTCACGTGTATGATAGGGGGCGAATAAAAGTTTAGCTTAGATATTCATTGAAAAATGAATTGTCTCCTGCAATACAGTGCAAATGGGGTGACTAGCCAATGGCATTTATATAATAGTTTTATCGTTTTCCAGTGGTGGTAAAAGTGGCGTAGAAAGAAATCGCTAAACATCGAATGCGTATATAGAAATATCGTAAAAGTATAAGTAAGGTCGTGTAAGGTACTATAGTATATAGTTACATATTATTATAACAGTTAGGTGAATAAAAAAAAATTGCGATGCATTAAAATTTCACAAAACGCTGTAGACATTAAAAACATCATTAATTATTTTATTACAACTACTGCCATATAATTCGAATTGTAATTGATACATATTATAGGTATGCTTTTTATATAAAAAAAAATAAAAATTACAGTTTTATTAATTTAAAATTAGACCAGGTTAATTATGGCCTTATGGGACGTGTCATAGTTGAGTAACATCTCATTAAATGCAGTTTATATTATATGTATATAGATATATAGTTAAGAAGTGCATAACACTTCTTTATTTTTATTAAAATAAAATTTATTTCGTTATAATTGAAATTGTACAAAAAGAATAAGTAAAAACACTAAAATCTATAGGTGGTTGTACGCATATATTGATATATTTTATGTACCTACACATTTTTAGATTCTGAGTGGAACGATGAATGTATTGATTTTACAATGATGTGTGTGTTTTTATTTTTTTTTTTTTTTTGTGTCTGTCATCACCTTTTAGGACAGTAAAAGTGCTTGGATTTTCTTCAACAGTATCTTTTCTGATAGGAAAGTGAATCTAGTTGGTACTTTGGGGGGTCAAAAGTAAAATTTTTCCAATAGTTTTCAAAAGCGCCGTGAAAAACAAAAGAAAAATATTAAGGAAAAACGGGAATTTTTACGCAAAATCGATTTTTCACAAAATTGAATTTGGTTTTTGGTGTAACTTTAAAAATTACCGTAGATACATGAAAATTTTACTGAATGTTTATATTAGCATTTCCTATACACCATACAATTTTGAAAATATTTTGACTCTTTTTGAGCTGTTAACGGACATTTTCAGTTTTCAATTTTTTTAGTTTTTTTTTCTATGAATATCAATAAAGTTTTATCTGTTGGGCCAAAAAAGTGTAAAAATTTAATACAAAGCTCTTGATATATTGTTACAATATCAGTTGAAAAATATTAAAAATACATAGGCACATTTTTTTTTTATAAACATTTGAAGTTAAAATGTTGACAAAATTTATCAAATTTAAAATTGAATAATTATTATGTAGTTAAAAATTTATAAAATGTTCAACTTTTATATCTAAGGATTGAAAATTTAAAACAAGATTTCACGTAAATATTTAATTCTGTTGCCAAAAATTCTAAGAAATACATAAGCACAGTTTATTTTTATAGTCATTTTAAGTTCAAATTTGGACGAAATTACATATTAAAAAACCTGGAATAAATATTTTATTTATTTTGTTGTGATTGTAATGATTGTATAATATTATTTGTGGGTACTTGAAACTTCTAAAGCATACTATTATATATCTGATAGTACCACGGTTTGTTGTTGATGTATAACGCGTTACCTGATGGATATTGTGATATGATTAATTTGGAATTTATTATTAATACCTAGTATAGGTCAATTTTTTTTAATACTATAGATAAGTATGTCTAATACCTAGACTGACAAACCGTCTCCGCTCAGAATCGTTTTTCTTATACAGTAATATTATATCATTGAATTCAAATTTAATGCTATCCATCTTTTTTAATATTTAAGACATATATATCACATTATTATATAGGTATATGTAGATAATTCTCAAACCGGTCGCACGTGTGATTCGTCTCCTCATAAAAACCGGCAAACGCCGTCGGTGAAAGCTTAAACCCCTGTAAATGCGTTTGGGAAAAAAAAATTGAACAATTTGATAGTGAGACGAAGACGGTTTAGCGTGTAATAAACACGTATTGCTATAAATTTAATTTTATGATATTATGCCGGCGGTGGTGAGAGGTTTTGCAGCGAGAATATAATATAATAATATGTATATATATATATATATATATAGGCAAACCCGGTTTTCAGTGCGACGCGTTGAAGTGGTGGCGGGTAGGTGCAGTATATAGTTTTCATCATCCCCCTTGCTGCATCGGAGTGAGAGGGTTCCGATTTGTGTGGGCAAATGACCGTAGAGGGTGGGGGGGTAGTTTGGATGCGGGTCAAAGGGGTTGTTTTGCGGCAGTCGACGTGGTGACGAACGGATGAGGCGGTATACGCGTTTTGGCCCCGGGGCTGAAGGCGGTGGTGGTGATGATGAAGGATCCACGTTAGGGGGTTGTGAAAGGGTGACGAGAGGATAGTATATGGAACTATAATATATATACGTGAACTCGCGAGCGCGTGTGTGTAGAGAAAGAGAAAAGGGTACGTGAGAAGGGAGTAGGGGTAGGGAGACAGGGACTGCGGACGAACTATTTCAAGAATGTGCAATTAGTGTATATACACACTCGTCGGGGGTGCCGCTATAATTCACCCTTGACTCCGGCGGCGCGCGCTGCGCTGCTCGTAGAGTGTAATAAGGGAGGAAAGAAAGACATAAGAGGCCATCTCGGTCGAGACCACCCCACAACCTACACCTCCACCCCGCTGCCGCGCCATTAACACGTAATCTTCCTCCGCCTCTTTTTCCGGCTACCTATATATATATATGCTGAGAGAGTACAGCTAGCGCAGTTCCAGCGATTTTCTGCTCTCTTTACCGCCGCCACACCCATGCTGCATCCTTTACCCAAAGCACTATATCGCCTTCAACTGCTGCCCCCCCCCCCTTCGCTGCTTCCCCATCCTCTTGACCTTTTATGTGTGCCTCCAAATAAAAGCCTATAGGGTATATGGCCTCTATGTGCGTACGTATGTGTGTGTGTGACCTGATTGCTGCTATTGCTCTCTCTCCCCGCCGCCGACCCGAATGCGTTTGTCTGTTATGTGTGCGTGAATAACGAGAGGTTTTTACTATTGATTCGGTCAAACGGCAATAGAGGATCATCCGGTCCACAAAGCTTTCTTTTTTTTTCTAAAAGAATTTGCCATCGTCGACAGTTGTGTCCAGTGTATCCCTTATTATTTCTGCACTGTTGAAAAATACATCTCAACTGGGGACTCCAATCGAGTTTACAGTGTATACACGCTATAAACATTAAACTTATTGCAGGCTATTGTATGTAATACGCTCACATATATACCACTGCGAATTACAGTTTTGCTGTTCGATGAATTTCATCTGACGTGTTTAGAGCGATGAGGAGCCTGCAATCGTGTACGCGTCAGCTATTCGTTTTCTACCGAACGCATAAGTCCGCTATGAACAATTATTGTCATCATAACTTTATGATGATAGGGTAGGTCGTACGACGAGAGTTACACAATTTACGTGAAACGAATTGTATTCGAAACAAATGTCTCACTGTCAGAGTGCCCGGTTCTAATCGATGACGTTCGCACAATCTTGTTACGACTACCATAATGTTATTTCGTTATATCTCCGACGATTTTAAACTTAGTAATTTGATTACGAATCCGGAATTATATATTATATTCTGGAATATTGGTACAAAAAAATATTAATATGCTCGATCGAATTTTCGAGCGAATTTATTATATAATTTTCGGCGTTACTATATAACGGGTACGTTTATGTTTTATGATGAATTCATTGGGTTATGGGTGGTGGCGTCGCTCTTTGTAGATAATAATAACATTATGAATTTTATTTCTCTTGTCGATATTGTCAAAAAAAACAAGTCGGTTGTTGCAATACGTTCTATACTTTTATAATATATATATATATTTAGTATAGATAAATGCTTGAGGCTGAATAAATACGGTTAAACTACAGTGTTATTTATTAGTGAACATTAATCATTGTTAATATGAATTCGTATTTACGGTTAGTGATTAATAACAATATAATATATTATATTATTCCGTATGATTTCATGTATCTTTACTACATTAATGAACTCATTAATGGTTGTCGTGTTACTTTTGTTATATTAGAACAATCGATTATTTTGCGTAATTGAATTGTCCGACCAGGCAATTTCAAAAAGTTTCCAAAACTATTTTTACATTAGATTTCAAAACTAGTCCGACAGTGTACCCTTTACAATCGTGCTGTAATATATAATTTAATAGATAGTAGAGCGGGGTAATAAAGGTACCTAATACTTAAGACATGATATTATACTTCTATCAAATTCTCACTACCTATGCACTGCACTTGCTGACTTTTAAATTATTTAAACCTTCTCTGTTATTGACAAGCCTGCATAAATATCACGCACACCTGAAAAAATAAAGGCAAAATACAATACGTGGGCTAAAAATATATAAAACATTTTTTTTCAAGTGATAAATAATTGTGACGCATTTGTCATGAGTACATTTTTCTTTTCAAAAAATATTATTATTGTGATACCTTATAATATATTAATATTTATATATAATATTTTCTATCTACTATAGTACTATTCTTGTTGATCAAAATACACCTTTACCGGTTTAGCCAAATAAACGTGATTTGGTATGTACCGTATTATATACATTATAAATTATAATATTATATACCCTCTATAGTCTATATATTATATATACGCCTCTCGTTTTTCATTTTAAAGTTCTTTGTATTCTACTAACATTTCACAAAATAATAATACCTGGAATGTATTTTAATTTTTATGTTATATATTATTATACGGTGCTATTACTTTAATAAACCATATTTCGGTGGATCCAATATACAAACTGTGCCGTGTACTAATCGAATAAAAACAAAAATAACAACCCCCGACGGAGAAGATTTACGTAGATTACACCCTTCGGCGATTGCATTACCGTTCCGACATCACCGCTGTTATATGCGTATTTTCCGGCGTGTAAACACGGTACGCGAGTTTTTAATTTATTGAAACGCTTTTAATGAAGTGTCTTTCAAATTTATTTTTTTCTCATTTCTTTTATACGGTTCAAGTGCGTTTTTGATGTTATAAGTACTCTCGGAAAAAAAAACCTTAAACTCCCTTTCCGCATGTACTGTATATTATTATAAGCTACGCGCAACGCACGTAAAAAAATATTTATCCGTTAAATTATCATATTATTTTATTATGTAATTATGGTTACGCGATCAACCAACCCCGTATACAAATTATCGACACTGGGTTTAATATTAATAACAAGTAATTACATTACAGGGTTTCCGTTAACCCGAAAACGCGTACGAGTGCGCCAAATACACCATAGTATATGTGAGTGTAAACCGTAGTATTATACTGCGCCGGTACGTAAATAAATGTATTTATTCTATTGTTTGAAATCTTTTAATTAAAAATGCAAATAAAAGTCGACGTTTCAAATAGTTGCACGCGTTTCGTCCCGGCACCATCTCCTAGGTCTCTCTCTCTCTCATTCTCTCTCACTCACTTACTCGGTCTTTCTCTTTATACATTACATATTATTATATATTATACTATGCACAGTTAGTGCGCACGCTATAAGCCTTTGATGTGTATTAAACAATTTTGGCTGAATTATAAAAGCCAAAGATAATATTATAGTATAAAGAAAAACGTCTGGAAACCAGAGTGTGAGAGAGTAGCCTTCCGATTTAAAATATTGTAATGAATAGCAGTAATAGCACCAGACAGTGTTTGGCAAAAAAGTACTATTATTAATCGTTGACCAAAGGGTATAAGGATTATGTCTATAATATAATATAATAGTAATTAAAAGCATTTGTATAGGTATATTATATATTTTATTTTACTAATATAAAATAAACCTAAATAAAATTAATCACTCAGTATTATTAATTTTACTAACTGGTTTTATCTAGTAAAATTTTATTTAATTTAACATTAATGTTACGTCATTTTAATCCTTTACTATTGACATATTCGATTAATTTTTAATCATAAATGTAATCATCATGACTTTATAAATTATATAAAATTAAATAATCGTTGTTAATCATAGAGTTTTTTTCCAACTCTGGTGCCAAACTTTGCAGCAATCATTTTAAACCCGGAAATTGAATTACATTAAAATATAAGCTTTCAACCGTCGCATATGGCATATATACATATATATATATATATAAGAAATATGGATTTCGGGCACAATTGAGACGAACCGGTGAAGACCTAGAGACACGGTGGACCACAGTAAAACATATTATACAATATAGGTACTTACTTATATATTTATGGGACTAACGATGCACGCACACACTCTCAGTGTATATGTAATAATATACTTGGTGTTTTATGTAGTGTATTTACAACATATATACCATATACGTCATAGCACTATACATACTATACAATGTACATTATTATATACGTTTCGGCGGTGCAGTGCGGTGGCGGGTATGGGTACGATTGCGAGATGAAGCGTTAAAAAAAGGGACCAGGTGCGGCTCGGCTAGTCGCGGTCCGTCGAAGGGGAAAAATATTATCGTTATTATTGTCGTGTGTAATAGTAACAACGCGTATGTATTATATATCGCCTGCAGTGACGGGGGAGAGCCTGCAGTGTGTATAATATTATATAGGTACCTATATATTATGTGTATAGTGTGTACAGAGCGAGTATAGTGAAAACGCGCGCGCGCAGAGAACGTTCACCTCGTCCGAACGACGACGACTATTATTATTATTAAATACGGTCTACGACCAGTGTTGGGAATAGATAACTAATAATTTATCTAGATAAAGATAAAGATGACTGTAATAATATTTATCTAGATACAGATAAAGATAATTATACTAAATTTTATCTAGATAAAGATAAAAATTAGTATATTTTTATCTAGATAAATATGAGATAATTTCATGTTTAATTTTGAAAATATTCAGGATACATACCATAGTCTACAGGTAAAAAAAAATACATAATTAAAAAAAAATGTTTTTCTCGGGTCATTCTCTGCCTTAATAATAAAAAAGCTTACATTTAAAAAATAAAATAATATATTATTGTTTTTTTAAATAAATATTAAAATCATGGTATTATAAAATATATTACTAAACGTGTTTTCTATGTAATAGATGAAAAATAGAAAAAAAATAAAAATGTAAAAATATTTTAAATTTTCAAATTTTTTTTTAGTTCATTTAAATAAATTATCTAGATAAGTACTCATAGATAACTAGAAATTTATCTAGATGAAGATAAAGATAACTGAGTAGAAATTTATCTAGATAAGATAAAAGATAAATAATTTTTATCTAGATAACTTATCTAGATAAATTTATCTAGATATTTCCCAACACTGTCTACGACTATATAGTATAAGGCGATGCTGTTGATGACGATGACGATCGTGTACCACGCGGTCACTCGAGATCGAAGCGCTCTCCTCGCATAATATATACGCACACGCTCACGACCGCGTTTTTTTTCCATCCAAACTGCCGTCGACGACGACGTTACACAATATAATGCGCGTACATACAATATATCGTGTGCGGCTACATGTACTTACACGGTGTGTCAACTTTTCTATATATTATGATATTGTGTAGAAGAGGCGACCGTGACTGCACGGTATATATTATAATATAGCTAGGTACCCATGATGGGTAACTGGACAAAATACGCGTATATGACGTTTGTCGTTTGTGTGTGTGTCCCACGCACGCGAGATTAAACGATGTACCTATATATATTATATTAATATTATTATAAATACTTTCGATGGCACGAAACGTTTTGTCGCCCGAAGGCAGTAAAATAACAATATCGTATAAGCTCCCAAGCGATAACAGTATTATAATATCGCGTATAATATGTCTAGAGGTATTGCGTGAATGGAATTTTTGACCTAATTCGTAAATTAATATTTTACCCGAGTACCCCTCCCTCCACGTGCACGTATAATATTCTCTCTGTGCGCGTTTTTTTTCCTTCCGACGAATTACAATTATGTACAACGCGCCAACGCTCAGCCGATATAATATATATAAAAAGGTATATACAACCGAATGTGTATAATAATATGCAAACGTTCCTATCAAGTGCGATCGCCGATTGGCCACGGTGTCTCGAGTGTTGCGCCTGTGCACACACATCATACGTGGTTTTTTTCGTAGCCTGGCGATTGATATTTGATATTATATTGAAACCTTGCGAGGTAATTAATACATAAACAAAACAAAACCGCTTCGTTCGCTTAACCAAACGTTAATTAACGTGGTTAATTGGGTTATTACCACGTCATCGCGGGTTATAACCGCGTATGTGCACATTTTTTTAGTGAACGGTCACCGATGACATGGATTGGTCCCTGGATAATAGACGTTCCACGCGCGTCTCCTATGGGACAACGTTTTTTCCGACGCGCCGACTTCATCTTTCCGCACTCGATATACCGTCATCACTCATTATCCTATTCGCATTATAATTTAAGCAATTGAAACATGGTTTTCTTTTCACTCGTGGTCTTGACCGGGATGGGTAATAAGTGGACTAATAACTAATAGATATACTTTAAAAAAGTATCGAGATACTGAGATACATCAATGTTTATCTCTAGATACAAGATACTGTTAATTTATTTCGTTTTTTTACATTTTTTAAATAATTCGTATATCAAGTAAAATTACTATAAAGTGAAATACTTCAATATTTTTTATTTAACTTATACTTCCTTATATATGTATAATAGTACGATATTTTCAACCCTTTTAGTTGATTTTGCGATTCCGTAAATTTTGTGCCAATCCCCCTCGCGCGTGATATATAAAGCTCCCCGTCTTGTGGAAGATTTAAAGTCATACTCGAGAGTTTATAATTTATATACGTTATATTATTCAACCGTGGTCTGTCGCGTATTATTTATAAACATTTTTTGGACGTTTTATAACCCATGAACGCTTCTTTGGTATACAGATGAGATTATATTATTAATTATTATAGTACAGTCATAAGCCGTGAAAAAATAGTTGCTCGTGCTGCGTTAGATGACGTTTCCGCTACAGTAGATTTTAGAGTTTCCTATAAAAGAATATCAGTACCTACATATAAATCATAAAATATTCACGATGTCTGCGTGCAAAGGACTCAGGGTAAGGACATGACATAAATTTTCCCTCGGCATTGATAAACGAACAAGTATAATAATATGTTCACGTGTGCGCGCTGCTTCCTGAAACCCCTATATATATAAGCAGCATGTCTCCCGTCTTCTCTCTCATCGACCCCTCGTCGCCAAATCTATCACATAAATTATTGCGGCTGACTATTTCGGTCGATGAATATAATGTATAACTGACTCTATATAATGTAATAATATGTGTAGAAGGCTATCAATAATGCATGCCTGCCTCTATATATATATAAATTCCGTGTGTAGGTCACCTCTCGACTGCAGCTAAATAATCGTTTTTTTCGGACATGGATTTTATTTATTTTTCTACGGCTGTTTGTACGTGTGTGTGTGTGTGTGTGTGTGTGTGTGTGTTTGCGTGCCTGTGAGTTTTTTTTTGTTTATCGCAATATTGTTTTCACCGTAGCTTGCCAAAACGGTGTAGTGTGCTGATATATATTATATATACCGAGGAGAAGAGTTTCTGCGGCAGAAATTCTCCACGCGATATTATTATTTTTTACCCTCTTGACGGAGCGCGGCGGCGTTTGTTGTAATATCGTTTTGCGGCGTTTTTCTCCAACAGTAATAACAAATAAAAAAAAATGTACCTTTGACTGTTGTAGTTTTTGATTTTTTTACTTGCGGCTATTTAATTTTCTGTACGTAATACACGCGTATAAAATATGTACGGAGACTATTTCAGATTAAAAGTAGATATATGGACGCAGAGTGGCGTATCTAAATTTTTTTTTGTACAAATTTTATCTGAATTCAACTTTTACAACCTCCACCACTCCCTCTCCACCTCCTGGATTCGCACCTCGGCGACCACACTTTATTATTGCGGTTTCCTATTTGAGAGCACCTCAATAATAGATATATTTATTTTATTGGTACCTACTATATATAACACGCGTTAGGCCGAGACCTGCAGCAGCGAACCGAATCAAATCCTACTGAATTCGCCGACAACAATTTTACAATATCGGCCGGTACCTCCTACTTGGTAATAACCATAGGCGTGGTATAACAAATATCCTGCAATAGGTATCTACTATCACCATATGCAATGTGTAGTCTGTGCAGTTCAGAATTTTTTTGTTTCTCAAAAATATAATTTAATCGTTTATATTTAGTGATTTCTCTATACTAGTTAAGTCGGGATCACGGCCACGTTGTCTGTCGTGTTGTAACTCTTTTATCGTATTCAGAAGGTCTGTTGTAATCGTGCTATTGTTCACTAACCATATGCCTTTTAGAATTGGGCCGAACTTAATTTTTACGACTGATGACGTATAGTTCTGAACCCGGCTTTTAGGACCAGTATATTACAATCATCGGTTTTCACTCCGATAACAGATTTTATGACTGGCCGAATTCTAGTTAGGAATTGCTGGTTAGGAGTCCGTTAAATTTAACCTGACCCTTAGTCATCTGGAGACTATAATACTCATCAGTCCTTACTCATCAATAACTACAATAACCTATAACCACACTGTGAGGTATTAATTGAATATGTTCGACTATTAAGTATTAAAATATAGTAACGTGTTATCCACGCGGTGGATTATGCTGAACACTGCTATAGTGAAATAGTGTCTTCAGGGAACATTCGTCAACTTGATCGATGACAAGATCTGAACTAACTACTGAGGCAAATAATTTAATAATTATCAATCAACTATACCACGGTATTCAGTATGCTGTAATAAATGATTATTCGCCTCAACTTCTGATATTTTCCTATTCATTCCTTTAATACTTTTGTATATGACGTCGGTCATAGGAGTAGCTGAGGGAGGAGGGCAATCGCCCTCTTTATAAGTCGTGAAATTCGCTAATAAATAAATACATTTGATAAATTTCGTTAGTTGTTAAAAGCAGTATTCATGACTGAAAATTGTTCGCCCCTCCCTGCATCCCCCACGGAATTGACCTGAAGACGCCCTTCAGTCGTTTGATTCCAATTTTAAATATTATATATTTTTGACTCTGACTTAGTGGTAGCTGGTGACGAATGGTAACGTGCGTGTCGCCAATAATTTGTTACCGATGTGAAGCCATCTTTCTTAGGTACCGGCTAATCCAATATATTTTGTGCATTCCCATTATTAATTTTCATTTCTTAGTATTAATTAGGCGAGACATTAAATGTTCGTTAACGTGTATTGGGTTTTTTCACACGCCACCCGATTTCACGCATTAGGTAGTGAAAAAAATGCGATTAAAAACCACACAGGTGACAATTGAATATATTATTATGGTTTTCAGACATTTGCCTTAAAGGGGTTCGATCGCCGATAATTACTAATTAGTATAATATATTATTTTATTAATGATCCATTTCCATCTGCAAACGATTTCGGCCATTCAGCACTCGTATATAATATTTCTAAACTGACGCATGATCACGAAATTATTATTTAAAATATAGGTAAATAAATGGTACCTAATATAATGCTAGGAAAACTGCTAGGAAATCGTGATTTGGAAACGTTCTTCAGTTGATTTACTCGGTATGGAGGTCAAACCCATAATATAATATAATTTAATACTTTGTACATAATGTTACATTACTCGCGTATATAATATATTTACAATATTATTATTATTATTATGATTACGATTTCACGTTGTGACACCTTGGCATAATAATTAATAAATCGTGTGATTTAATTATTATTATAATAATAACATCTACATATTATATAAC
Organism: Acyrthosiphon pisum; assembly: GCF_005508785.2. Classification (NCBI taxonomy): domain Eukaryota; kingdom Metazoa; phylum Arthropoda; class Insecta; order Hemiptera; family Aphididae; genus Acyrthosiphon; species Acyrthosiphon pisum. Next base: position 83,156,362 of record NC_042494.1, read on the forward strand.
AACGATACTGTATTATTGTCATTCGAATACCGTGGCGGCGATTATTTATATATATATAGGTACGGAGACGGTACGCAGTTATCACCTACCTCCGGCATGCACCAGTAAACACCTGCTCGATTAGAGCGATTAAAATATAGGTAATTAATCATCGTCGTTCGAAATTTATATCATTGATCGTGCTCTTAGTTGTCGTGAAATCGTTGTGTTCAAAATTTCAAATATTATTTAGGCAACCGATTACTACGTTGTTTCCAGACGACGAACATGACGTGGCCCGCAGCGTTCGGTCTCATCGGTCTTAAAAACTAATATTATATTTGGACATTTTAGTACATAAAAATATTAATTAATATTAAAAAAAACATGCGAACGTTTTAATGCAAAAAAATTAAAAATAAAGTTTGGAGTTTTCAATTGAAGATATGACGTATATAAACTAATAATCATAAATTCGTATAACATCGGCACCTATATTTTTTAAATTTTTTTCTTAAATTTATAATTCTACTTACTTTTTCACATTGGCCGTTATATATTCGCTAATGCTACTATTATAATATTATAATAATGATAACATTTTCAACATTTGGTGGGAAATGTTCTAAAACTCTTGGAGAAAATGTCAAAATTACGATATTATAATAATTAATAATACAACAATGTCATATATACGGTATGGGTACCTGCATGTTTGGCCGTGGGCACCTATATTGTGTATTTGTGTCTGTCGTTTGAGTGTAAACATTACAATTTGAACGCTACGAAATACTAAGTTATACGTCTTATAAGTTATATCATTATTATAAATGAGTCGCTTTGTGCCAGAACAGCTGACATAACTAGAACCCACGACATTTTTAATTTTGAAAACATGATATCGTTTTAAAACGCGCCTTTCAAAATTCGATTATTGGATTCGAAAAACGATTATACGGTACAGCACATGGGAACTATTTATCATTTTTCAGGTGCCTGCGTAAAATTGGCATTACAATATATTACATGCGAGTGAGCACAATCTTACAAAAACAAGCCGCAACAACGCGCACATAGACTCGTTGGAAAGTTTGTACAAGGTTCCAAGCTCTAGTGCAATTGTAATCCTAGCCTTGAACTTGGCATTACAAAATTAGAACTTGAATATACAAAAAATGAGTTCTAGAAATCCTCGACAAGTGTAAGACAATGTAGAACAAGTCAATGCGCTCATATTGTTGTATGGTTTTTGTAAGATTGTGTTACATAAACATCACACGTGTAATGCCAACTTAACATCCACCCCATTGTATCGGTATTCTAATATAGATGACGAGACTTTATCAAACATATAGTTTGATGGTATATTGAACAATTCGTTGTATGCAATTTTTTTTAATAATATGAAATCTCGAAAATCTTATTTCAGTGGGATATAGATGTTTGGCTGCTTTTTGAATCGATAAATATATAGAGGAAGTACCTAAGATAACGTATAAATGCACGATAATAATTAATAATATTTACTATCGAAACAATACTCGAAGTACATAAAATAACGTATTGAACATCGCATATTATGTCGTGGGTACCAGATAATAATAATACTAATAAAACACGTAAAATGCACTGCCGTAGTGCCGTTATAATACAGCTAACACTTAACATAAAATATAGGTAGGTGTTAAGATAATAAATAATGAGTATTATAATGGCAACGACGTCGAGGGATTATAAAAATCGGAAACCGGACGAGATCCACGACAAAAAAATTTACCTGTGGCGAGAAATGATATGAAAAAATAATAATAATAACACGACAATAACCTATATAACTGTGAAATTTTAGCCCACCCGTACTCGATACAATATGGACTGTTTCCGTAGGAGACTCGTTTATTGTCTCGTATCTTTATTTCCTATTTCCTGTGTGTTGCAAGTAGGTACATACGCCAAAAATATATTATTTTTTGTTCCTCCCGACAATCGCAAACTCACCATTAATGCACTAATGCCGTCGCTCACATTACTACCTATATGGTATATACCTAAAATATTTAATGGGCATATTTTGTTGAAAGGAACCTATAAGGCATGTATTCGAGCAAAATAGTTTCACCGGAAATTATTTCGAAGAATAGATAGGAACTCTTAATCGAATCGCGGAAAAAACATTTTTTGGGCTTTTTTTCCGCCTACCCTCTTAACCATATAATTACATACTTGTATTACATGTTTATGTTAATAGTCGTACCCGAATTATATATATACATATTGAATATACTTGTCATAATAGATGTAACTGTGTATATTTTTAACTTTTCAGCAGAACTACAATTTTGAATTTTATATTAGTTGTATTATATTAACTCTATTATTTATTTGATTAGATATAAATAAAATAAAAAGAATACATGGAGTAAAATATTAGATTTCGTTAATAGGGCATCTATATAATATGCCACAGATAGTATTTCGTGATTTAATCGATATAATAATGACGGGGTCTTATTTAGTCTTAGAAAACAAATTAATAAGAACCAAACGGTTAATACAGGTCTGTTTTCAATTCTCATTTTTTTTATAGTTGTTGGGAATAATGTGTATAAGAAATAAATAGCTTCGTCAGCGTAGGCGCTAGTCCGGAAAATTATTGATAATAAAACACTAAACATTACTAAATAATACTAGTATTATTTAAGAGGGCGCTACACCGCATGTGTGTCTTACTAACGCATAACATAGCAAATTGTAAGCTGAGCAGATCTGCCAGTTTAAAAATTAGAGTGAATTGACCTCTTATAAAATGTATAGAAGTAAGAATATTATCTGGCGAACCCCATAGGTTTTTTTTTATATTTTAATTTTAAAACAGGTTATGAGTATTTTAAAATGTACAAATAATTTACAATTTTAAAATACTCATAACTTTCTTTAAAATAAAAATATAAAAAAAACCCTATGACGTTCACTAATTAATATTTTACTACCAAATTGTCCCTATTGTATAAAAGATCAATTCTCTGTAATTTTTATACTAACCGAGCTAAACGTGATCTGCTCAGCTTACAATTTGTTATGTTATGCGTTTGTAAGACAGAGAAAACGCATGTGGGTGTAGCGCACTCGGACACTCAGTGTTATTACTGATTGTTGTTTTAATTCATGTACCTACCTAGTTGTAGTACATAGGTAATTCCTCTTATCGGTTATTCGATGTGATGAATAAATATTTAATTTGTATATTATACATTCATGATCAATGATTAATTATAACAATTCAAAATCACCACAGTTAATACTAGTTGGGCGAAGTCGAAGTGTGGTCTAGGGGTGGAATTTTAAATCTCGGTCGGTTGCAACGCTCCAATGGGCGGGATTCTCGAAACGCCTCTTATCAGCACTAGCTGCTGTTATCAGTAGAAACGGCCACCTCCGCTGCCACCCCGTGTGTTGTACGTTTTTACGTTTCAAAGTTTCGACTTTCGAACAGTATTCAATTCGCGTGGCGCGTCCTACCGAACTGATTATCTCGATTGTGTTTGTCATGACACTTGTTATTGGCTATCAACTAACGGCATCGTGCGTTGTATTCGTGTTACAGGACGCAACGAATTGATCGCCAGGTACATAAAACTGCGCACCGGCAAGACACGGACGCGGAAACAAGTCAGTTCTCACATCCAAGTGTTGGCGCGCCGCAAGCTGCGTGAAATCCAAGCCAAACTCAAAGTGGTGAGTACCAAAACCTTTCTGCGGTGTCCGATGCATCTCCACTTCAGTTTTACACATTTCATTTTGTCGTTCGCCGAGAATAATATTCTTTCATTAATATTAAAATCATCATCGCCGTCGTTGTTGATACATTTTGTGTAGATGAACCCATGGTGGTTTTTTTTTGTAATTTTTCTCATTAGTCGATTAGTCATGTATTTAAGTTTGTTAGAGGTAGAGTGTAACGTGTGTTGTGGGGCTATAGGTTGTACCCACGGAGCATGCGGCCAAGGAGAAGGCGTTACAGACCATGTCGGCAATGTCCAGTGCGCAAATTGTGTCGGCATCAGCAACTGTCGCAGCTATACACTCCAAAGGATTGGCCAGCTTGGCGTCTTATCCACCTGGCGCACCGCCCCCGCCGGTGAGTACACAATGCTCCCAACGCACGCTACCTCTTGTATACGTTTGCTTCTCTCGTAGCTTATTTTGCCATCCGTAGCTTGTGTTGATGTACTTGTGATTTACCAACAACGTTAACTAACATTTATTTTGTAATTTTTTACAGTTTTGGCAACCAGGATTACAGCCGGGCACATCCCAAGAGTAAGTATACTCTAGTATAGTATTATAGTAGTCTAGTTTAATTTATTCAGAAAACCAGTATACCTAATATATTTGCTATTACTTTACAGTGTTAAGCCATTCGCGCAAGGGTATCCAAGCGGTGGATCGACAGGCCTTAAACCCCCATCAACTGCTGTATCGTCTGAAATCCAACCACCCAGTGTCCCACCGTGGGATGGCAGAGCAATTGCAACACACAAGCTGCGTTTAGTTGAGTTCTCTGCATTTATGGAACACCAACGAGAACCAGAAATAGTGAGTACCTTATCAAACTAAACATAGCGTATTTATACAATGGTTAAAATTAAATTTTTTTTTCAATAGTATCAAAAACATCTTTTTGTACATATTGGAGGACCAGTGAGCTATTCAGATCCTTTGTTGGAAGTGAGTGTGCTTGATATTATATTATGTTCTTTTAACAATACATAATATTACATATAATTAATTTTTTTTTTAAGTCTGTAGACGTGCGACAGATTTATGATAAGTTCCCAGAGAAGAAAGGAGGCCTTAAAGAATTATACGACAAAGGTCCTCAAAACGCATTCTTCCTCGTTAAGTTCTGGGCAGATCTCAATTCGAACATTCATGATGAAGCTGGTGCTTTCTATGGCGTCACTAGCCAGTAAGTGTCTACACAACTAAAAATACTTAAGAATTATTTGATGTTCAACGGCTTTTTTTCTCTTTCAAGATATGAGAGCTCTGAAAACATGAGTATAACGTGTTCAACTAAAGTTTGCTCGTTTGGCAAACAAGTGGTCGAGAAAGTGGAGACAGAATATGCCCGATTCGAAAACGGTCGGTTCATCTACCGCATACACAGGTCACCTATGTGTGAATACATGATCAATTTCATACACAAGCTCAAACATTTGCCCGAGAAATATATGATGAACTCTGTGCTGGAAAATTTCACTATATTACAGGTACTATTGTGTTAATATTTGATTACATAGTAATACTTGACAACTTTATCTTGATCAGTATTTGATAATTTGGTTTGTCCTCCCATCCTTCAGGTGGTTACCAACCGAGAGACCCAAGAGACTTTACTTTGTACCGCATACGTCTTCGAAGTATCCACGTCAGAACATGGCGCACAACACCACATGTACAGACTGGTCAAAGACTAAGAGTATGTTTTATACATTTACAATGAACTATCAAAAGAAGTCGATTGGTGCTGTTTGGTTTCAGTCGTACCTTTATTTATTTGAGAGACCTTCCAAATGATAAATGTTTCCCAATCGATAATTTTATTTTGTTTGTAACTACCCAATACCAAAATATTCTCTTTATGAAGGTAATGTTTACCTAATCAGATTATTATTATTATTATTATTATTATTATTATTATTGTTCTTAATGACTTGTATAACCAAGGGGGTCAGTCTATCTGACATTATTCTGAGATTATTGTGTACTTTTTTTTATCCCTTTGATTTTTACCATTTTTTTTTTTTCACTAATTTATTATTAGGAATTGTGTTGTATTATTGTAAAATGGAAACACCGAGTAATTTATTGATATGCAAATATCATCTTATGACTTGCTGCCTACAACCGGTGACTGTTATCATTGAGTATGAAATTATGACCGAGGTTTTAAGGGTTTAAAATAAATTTGAAATTATTACGTTTTTTGTACTTAAAAGTTAGGTCGACTGAATCCTATTGCAATTCTTATTGGATGTTGTAAAAACGATGTAATTTTGTAGATTAATTTGTATATAAATAGAAATATATTATATTATTTTTAAAAATAAACAAAACAAACAAACTTTACAAAAAAATGAACATTTTTAACATTTAAATACATAGGGAATAATATGTTTTATATTATTATTATTCTTTTGTTTCCAAGATTTATTAGTTTTTACATTGTAAAATTATACTTAGAAATGATTTCATTTGATCTCTGGGTTTTTCCTCAAACAGTGTTTGAAAATTAAGAAACAATAATAATATATATAATATTACACGTTTTATTTATATTTTATTGAAATTTTATTTGAAAAAAAATATTCAAGATATTTTTATTATTTTTTTGATTTTATACTTTATTTTTCGCATATATTATATACTATTATTGTAAAACATACTCTTGGACATTGTAAAGTGAACTAAATGTTTTTTCATCCATATGGTTATTAAAAAAAAAAAAAATAACAATAATTATTAATGAAATGTTACCAAAAACTATAAACATTGAACCGTGTTCCAAAAAAAAGAAAACACGATTCATTAAGTCCAGTGAGTTGAAAAACCGAAATGAAATTCTACTTAAGGAAAGTGTATGATAATTACGTGAAATCGATGATAAATATATTATATATGTAATGTGTATTGTGAAATTATTATACTGGTTAACTGTTGGCAGCTATTATCAGTATTTTTTGATGATGTATGTAAGCATATTATTTTATGTTAATGTGCAATGTTATAAAAGTTTAATAATTATTTTGTATATTTTATATTTTATTTATACATATTTTAACATTTAAGTTGAACTCTATTTTTTTTTAATTATAATTTCTTTTTCTTTATGAAAAAAAAAAATTTAAAACTAATAATTTTTTTTTTGTGTCCATTAGTCCAAAATGTGTGCAAGTGTACAAACGCTTCCTGAAATCGCCTTTGTACACTTTTTTTTTTGAAATGAATAAAAAAAATTATTTATTTTTTTGATAAAAAATTTATTTGTCTGTATCATTCCACAGAGCACGGAATTCATGATTATCATTTATTACACAACTTATTGCAGTTTAAAAAAAAAAATAAGACACCTGATACATCAATTTTCGACTTGGGGGTTACTAACACTATTTACATAAGAGCTGTCACTTACAAAAGGTTGAGCATCACTCATCAAGCATACCAATTACCTATTGAGCCATAATATCATCAAGTACCATGTTCTGAAATTAACCGTCATAATATAAGAGAATACTTTTCTTAATCTTATTAGCCGTCGCCCGTCGTCAATATGGAAACTTCAAACCAAAAGAGAAAATTCTCTATATTAGATGTGAATAAAAAATTGATTAGATGTAGAATAACAAGTAACAACACTGTTAATTATCTGGCTTTTTATTATAAGTTTTTTAAGTATGAGAAAAACACAAATTGTATGCACTATACGTTGTTTTGGATGAAATAATATTTTAAAGTAAATCTTTTCTAATGACTAAAATTAATACCAACTATGCTAATGGATTTTTGCTTAGACAGTTAGATTAAGATAAAGCTGGCTAATTGTCTATTTCATAAAATACATATTTCAATATATTGCTGAATGATCAATTAACATTAAGTGAATGTATAGACAATCTTTTACAAATTTCCATAAAAAATAATTGAAAAAAAAAGAATCATCATTTATATTGCAATTTAGCTGTTTCTGATGTTTTCCCAAAAACACACCCTGGGTCCGTTCAATAATCCATCAACCATGCGTGTATTGTCTCCATCCAAAGACAAATATTTCGGTTCTTCTGCACTAGTATTTTTCCATTCAAAACATAAATCTTGTGAATTCGGATTTCTAAAATTCAAAAAACAATTAACTCTGGACTCGATGAAAAATTAAAATGCAGTAAAAAATTATGTAAGTCAATGTTTTGATCATAATTCATAATTAAATGGTTAATAAACCATTATTTCAAACACACCCAGTTTTAGCAAAATTGGTCCACAATTTACTCATTGTTCTACACATTCTTAACTCTGGTGAATTGGCCTTGGGTGCAAATCCAAACAATCGTCCATGAAACAAATAACTCAATTCGTCAGCGTGACATGCACCTAGAAATGTTTCATCACATCAATTCAGTATTATGTAGAATAAAGATAAATATGAATTTTTACCTTTTAACGGTTTAAAAGTTGGCCTTAGGTAAAACAGAATGGTTTTGCAAATATTGATTTCTCCATCAAATTTAAACTCATAACTGTAAACAGGTGAGATGTTTCGTTTGAGAATATAATCATAACCGCGATGAAAATCTTTAGAAAAATATAAATCACTGTAGAGCTAATCAAAACAAAATACAAATTCTTAACATAGAATCATATAATATTTAAATATTTGGTAAAAAGAAAAAAATAGATTCATAATTTGTTTGGGATTTTAGTACACTTACATGACATATATTTTCCAATCTAGTAGTTCCGCATTCCATGTTACATTCGTTGAAGTAAAAGTTCTTCACTTTGTTAATGATCTCTTTACTATAGTTCCTTTGAAATAATTCATTAATTTCTTCGGTGTCATTAAGAATTTTCCTCATTTTATGCTCTAAAAATTAATGTGTCAATCAATTGAAAGTTTTATTTTTGATATGGATGCGGCCACTAGTATTATTTTATAGTTTAAACTGTACTATATATAGACAAAATATATTTATAATTAATGTACAACAATTATCTCTAAATAGTGAATACAAAATAGTAATAGATACCTGTACCTCTTATTAAATACTTATAACATACCATTTGGCGCTTATAAAATTTAAAATAAATTGTACATTTGTATGAAGTTTCAATTTAGTTTAATTCAAGTTCAAAAAAATAAAATGAAATTATTAAGTTACACAAATAATTTGCCTCCAAAAGCTATCAATCCTTCCATGTTGTTGATTCCAGTTATTACAGATACTGTTGATGCAGTTTTGACTAAAATTTCAGGATGAGCAGGTAAAAATTTGTCACTGATCGCTTCACTTTCAACAGATGGAATAAACTCATAATCTTGAAAATCAGTTATGCCCTTTTAAAATAAAACAGTTTTAATGTTTGTTATAATAAACTGTATACAATACTATTAGTGAATATTTAAAAATAAATCAGGAGACCAGCTCAAAAGAACATCTTATGTGGGCATTAAGGGTCCCAGTGCCAGTTTTTCAAATTTTCCACAATTCAATAAAATTTAAAAATTAAATTTTATATTTTAGTTGCTACCTCAATTATAAGACTTTTCCACTAATCTACTACCCAATAACTATTTAGGGGTGGTTGATAGGGTGTATTATATCGAAAAAAATTGCTTTACGGGAATAACTCTCAAGCTTTATAGAATTGTCGGATTTTGATGAGTATTTTTTTATCTGAAAGAAGAAGACTTCCTACAGCCCGCATCGATCTCTGATTTTGTATTTTATTTTAAATAATAGTATAAAATAATTTATAAAAAAAGCTAAAAATTGTCTTTTTTTTAAAGACTTATAATTAAGTTTGAGATGAAAATATCGAAAAAAGGAGTTCGATGCGGGCTGTAGAATATTCTCCTCTATTAATAAAAAAAAAAATTATCAAATTTGGTTAACTCTACAGGGCAGGATCATTATTCCTGTAAACCGTGTTTTTGAGGTCAAAATCACATTGGCACCGGGCGCCTTAACTATATAGTATAATAAAGGTCTAGGGACCAGGGGAAAACCGCGTCTAATACCAGGAGTTAAAAATGTTTTTAGATTATCAATTTTGACTGTATGACACAATTTTTGTTTTGGTTAATCTTTCAATAATAAGTTATGACCACGAATTAAGATATACCTTAAGATATATCCTTAACATATATTTAAGGTATATCTTAATTTGTGGTTATGACTTATGGCTTATTGCAATTATTACTAATATCATATTTTTTATTTTCAATTAAATATAGTCTCATTAATAAGTTAGTATTTTATGATCTTCTTAATGGATTAAAGTTATAATTAAGTATATAGTATATATTGATATTAATGAATAATATGTTTTTGTTACATTTATGTACCAAGGTTGGTTGAGGAGAGGCAAAAATAAATAGTTACATTCTTACAAATAAACAACAGATTTTAAATTCATTTAAATTTAAAATTGTTATCATTTTTGAAAAACATTTGTATCTACTCTATGCGTGACTACCTCAATTTTAGTCAATTTGACGATGTCAATGGCTGGAACACTGAGCAAAAATTGAACAATTTCTTTAGGATCATCTTTTACACAACCTAAATGTTTGGCCAATTTGAAAGCTGCTTCTCTATGTTTTTCAGTGAATGCCCATGAATTAAACAAACATCCACTTTGCATGATTGCCTTTTGAAATAGTCCTAGTTTCAAAATAAAATATAAATATCCTAGTATTAATATTATATTATATTCTATGATTCTAAAACAAAAATTGTACATCTAATTTCAAACAATACACATAACAATTTATTATTATAATTAATGATATTGAAACTTAACCTGTGGATTGTGGTGACAACATGTGACAATGAACAGATGCTGATCCTGCACTCTCTCCAAAAATAGTAATGTTTTGATTATCACCTCCAAATGCAGTAATATTAGCTTTTACCCATTTGATTGCAAATAGTTGATCTTTTAAACCCATATTGCCAGGACATTCGTCAATATCAAAGTTGAGAAATCCTAAACACAATATCTACAGGTTATTTGTTTTATTATAAATTAATTACACATAATATTTTTTAGGTAATTAGTTACAAAAAAATAAAATTATTAATTTTTAAATGTCTGTAAAATCACCAAGAGCATTCAAACGATAGTTGATTGTGACTATGATTACATTTTCATCAATCAAATATTCAGGAGAGTAAAAATCAGATGATGCAGATCCGTTGTTGAACGCACCACCGTGTATAAACACCATAACTGCCTTTTTTTCTTTTAATTCTTCCTTGTAAGACGGCAAATCACAAAAAAAAAAAAAAATCAAATTCTGTATATTTTAATGGAATTTTTAAAGCATTATTTTTCTTATACATACTTGAGGTACAAATATGTTTAAATATAAACAATCTTCATTTCCAGCGATTTTTTTCTTTATAAAAGAATACTGCATGCACATATTTCCCACTGAAAATGCTTTTAGTATGCCAGACCATCCTGGATGTTTGACAGGAGGCTGTAAAATGCATACCATTAACAGTCTAAAACTAGTAAATAATTAAATATAATGTTTTCAACCGCATAAAATATTAATCTCTATATTACATGCCTACTGTTAAACTTAAAAATCAAACAATGTCCCACCTTAAATCTCAAGTTTCCAACAGGTGGTTTAGCATAGGGTATGCCTAGAAAACTGACATAAGGCTTATTTGACGCTTGTGTCTTGTAGTGAATTCCTTGTAAAGTACCTTGTTCAATAATAACAGTCGTTCGTGGCTAGAAAATATTATTTTTTATACCTATTGCACTTTTAGACTCTAGTTTATACCTAATTACAAACATTTACTTATAACAGTAAAATGTCTTTTAAAATACTATGTGTATAAGATAGCTAGCTCATTTAAATTGAAAATTCTGTTGATTATTGAATTGTCGAGCGCCAGGCAGTAAGCACTCTAACAGCAACCATAATCAATTGAGGTCCAAAACAGCTCAAAACCAATATCAAAAATCATACCAGCTAAAAAAAATGTATGTAATTATTTTGCCTTATGAAATGTTAAATTATAAAAATTATATTATCATTTGAGAGTCGTCCCTCCATCTTTAGCAAGAAAAAGGTCGAGTATGGTCGCTGTAGAGTCATCATCACAATGAGCTAATCGTTTGTTGCGGTTTTCAGAGGATTATCTACCTACAACCAGTGGCGCAAATAAGAAAAATATTTAGGGGGGGGGGGCTCAAGCCCCAAATATTTTTTTTTTAATTATAATATATTATTATTTTTTGAGGGGGCTAAGCCTCCCTCCCAAGACCCCCATCTATTCGCGCCACTGCCTATTACCTATACAAGACCATACCTTCAGATATCTTACGACAGTGTTGGACAGATATCCCTTAAACTTGTTGAACATGATAGTGGCGATAAAACGCCATTTGATGAACGTCCGCCATACTTTTGACATGATGAAATTAAATAATTGTCAAAAATGATTTCTTGTTTGAAGTAGTAAGTAGAACGGTTTCGGTCAAGTTTATTATAGAGGTAGACAGATGGACATCCGACGCGGGCGCGGACCAACAATATCACAAAATATACATTGTGGATAACGCGTAAAACATCTAATCCGTACACTATACCTTAATCAGTGGTGCTGAGGGGGGATGGCATGGGTAGGTAATGGAATTTTTTATAGGTGTTTAAAATCACGATTCACGGTCAATGGCCATGAAGGACTCATGACCAACTCCAGCCCACGTGAGAACACTGAACATTAGCCGATTACCGTGTCCGACCAAAATGCTTACGATCCCGTACGCCCCCCCCCCCCCTCAACGACAAAGGTTCGTTAATGTTCGGCAACACTCGTACATATTTTCTATGCATTCGACGGTATAAATATGTATACATATTACATAATATACAACCAACATCGTCGCGGCTCAAAGGGGGGGAAATTTATTATGCCTCGGACCGGTCACTGCCGTCAATACATGCGCGCAGAGCCGCCACGTTTTGAAAATATCATTGGGCTCTCACTATTTTATAAACACATCATGTACAGTTTTACCTAATGAATTTCATTTTCCTTAAATTGATTGTTTAACAACTACTAAAATATAGTTATTTGTTGTTTTGTATGTTATAACATTTTAATAGTATTAACAATTTAGCATCATAAAAAACCACAAGACAAAAATTAAAAAATGACATTTTAATTTTGAAAGTTACATATTTAAAATTGTTAATGAATTGCTTAGATGCGCGAAACGGTAATGTTCTCTCGTAGGCCGGAGTGTAAATTATTTAGTCGTGATCACGGTCATCCTAGATAGGTAATATCAATTATCATCCATTACGATTATCTTATATAGGTAATAAAATAATATAGTATTTATTTAGATATTCGCTTGAGTACTTGGTCATTTTTTGTAATGCCTACCACTATTTTCTTGTAATTTCAGAAGGCAGGTTTATTCAATGTATCTCATGTATTTTAGTAACAAAACTCTAAACAGATAAACGTTTTATTGAAAATTGCCAATTAGTAGTTTGTACTGATTAGACATTCGACCACTGAGAGAAAGGATTTCATACAGCAAGGGGATAAGTGATTACAAATAATAATTTTGATCTGCTAAACATTTTTTTAAAAAGTTGATGGCAAGCATGGATCTAGAATATCTTACGCTCCGCTGTATAGTGTAAGTGTCAAGTGGACATTGTCGTTGTGTAAGTCATTTTGATGGAAGTGTTAAATCTGAATTCAATGATACATAGAATCTAAAATACTGTTTTTTTACATATAAAATTCAATACTTTAAAGAAACACAAAAAACGCCGAATGCCGAAAATAAAAATAGTTATAATAAAATTCTAATATATTAATTATTATTTATGGTTCTGTATTCAATAATATAAAATATAACATTGTAATAATGCTCTTATGATTATAGTCTTATCTATAATCTATGATTACTGACTTGTGCGGTACGGGTTAAACCCGAAAAATTCAAAAATGCACTCATCTAGTCATCTTTTTATTTTTATTTTTTTATTTTTATAAGAAATATACTCATCTGTACTCAGAGACACAATAACGATATGGGCTAATTTACAAAGACGTGAATGAGTTGTTGGAGAGCCACCCAGTAGTGACACTTCCTATTGACTTTTATATTATTATTTATTTATTTATTTTTTTTTTTTAGGTAATG
>NC_042494.1:83172607-83189834 GCF_005508785.2 Acyrthosiphon pisum
ATTAGCAACTGAGTTGGAGGACCTGGCCGCGGATTGAATTAGATTTGTGAGATCTAGTCATCTTAATTAAATAAATAAACATACATCATAATATTTTAATTACCATGAAATAGGTTAGAAGTAGTGATAAGATTATGAATATTTTCGCTACGCTAACCGTAAATTTCTAGCGCGCCATAGATTTTCGCTACATTGTATATATTGTAGTGACGCTATGTTAATCGCTACAGCTAAAGTAGTGTGCTACTGTAGCGTCGCTACAATTAGCGCGCTACTCCCGACCACTGCTTATTGATAAATACAAAATGAATTAAACATAAGGAACTATTATAAGATTCCGTCGACTGTCGAGCATAGAGCTCGCCGCAGTGTTTTGTAATACGTGTCACAGTCGGCACGTCAGGTACTCTATGGGTTGCGTATTTGGAAGTGTATTAAGAAATTTGATTTTTCTATAGGCAAATTAAGGTAAAACAACAAATAGAGCATATTTGGCTGAGAGGCTTAGCCCCCTCAAAAACTAACGATTTCACTACTATAATTTAAAAGCATCATACAAGTATTAAGTATAGACCTGATAGGCCCTCCCCAAATTTCACTTTTTACGTTTTAAATTAAACACTATTTACGCCTAAAGTGTATTTTTGTTAATGTATACGACGGAACTATGGAAGGGATTGATAAATACAAAATTTTTTTCTAGTCAAAAAAATAGCCGATTTGAAGAATTAACAGTAAGATCATATTATGTGTTAATTCAAAGTTTATTTGGTTAATATTTTATACATTTACCAAATTAACTATAGTAATAAAGATCAAAATTTGATTTTTGTTGCAATATTCTAATGTTTTTTGATATGTTATCCCAAAAACGCATCCTGGAACTGTTCAATAATCCAACAACCATGCGCGTATCGTCTCCATCTAATGACAGATATTTTGGTTCTTCTGCACTCGTATTCCTCCATTCGAATTTTAAATCGTGTGAATTAGGATTTCTAAAATTCAAAGAACAATTGAACAATATTAACTTTGGACTCGGTGAATTAACGCAACAAAATATTATGTTTGTCAATGTTCTGATCATAATTAATAAACCATAATTTCAAACACACCCAGTTTTAGCAAAATTGGTCCACAATTTACTCATTGTTCTACACATTCTTAACTCTGGTGAATTTGCCCTGGGTGTAAATCCAAATAATCGTCCATGAAACAAATAACTTAATTCGTCAGCGTGACATGCACCTATATGAAATGTTTTATCACCCAATTCAGTATCACGTAGAATAAATGATAATATTTTATATTATGCAGAGTTCAGTAGAATGAAAATAAATATGAATTTTTACCTTTTAACGGTTCAAAAGTAGGTCTCAGAAAATTGAGCATTTTTTTGAAAACATTGATTTTTCCGTCAAATTTGAACTCATAGCTGTACACGGGCGTGACATTTTGTTGGAGAGAGTGTTCATAACTGCGATGAAATTCTTTAGAAAAATAGAAATCACCGTAAAGCTATAAACGAAAATAAAAACTTTATAATTTAAAAAAATAATTGAAAATAAAATATTCCCTTCATTCATACATTTCTATGACTATAACTAAGTAGTAAAGAGTTTTAAAATCGGATATCATAATTATTATTGTTAAATAATATTTTGTGTGTAATATTTATAACTCAAAATAAATTATTTAAAAGGTAGACGTACCTTCAATATGTGTTATCTCCGTCATTCCAACACATAACATTATATTTTACATTGTTATTTTTAATATTAGAGTGAATTGGCCTATTATAAGATATTTAAATGTTAGATTACTTCTAGGGCTTCACTCTAGCTTTTTATGATATTTTAGCTATTTGAAAGTTTGAAACAAGTTATTATTATTGAAAAATTTACAATTGTATACGCTGAATATACGCTAGTAAAATATTAAGTGCGGGTAAGACGTCCTCCTAACAATTTTGTCTTGTATATTATAATAAGGATGGGAAAACAAATTCATAGAGCCTATTATTATATTTGTCCTTTTGGGTTTTTTTTACACTAATATTACTACCTACATGGCATATTTTTTCCAATTTAGTGGTTCCACATTCTACGTTGCGTTCATCGAAATAAAAGTTCTTTATTTTGTTCACTACTTCTTCAGTATAGCCATATTTTCTTTCAAACAATTTGTTGATTTCCTCGGTACCATTTATGGTTTTCATAAAATTTTCATCTGAAAATAAAAATGTAACAATAAATATTGAAAGTTTTAAATAACAATTACTAATTTATACTATGCTATACACCTATAACCTATGCCTATCTAGTGCGGTAGACAAAGGTTGGACGTGGGGGTTAGATCCCCCGTTGACTTTTTATTACCTTAATAAAAAGTTTTGAGAGGGTGGGGGATTTTCCAATTGTCCCCTCCCATAGATCTATGTCGTTTTCTTTTTTTGATCCCCCCTTTCAGAAATCATATCTACGCCATTGTACCTATCTACATTCTACAGACTAAAATGTTTTTACAAATGAACAACTGTTATCTTTAAATAGTATTAATATATAATAGTCTATAGATAATTTTACCTTTCTCGATGTGTATAAATTCAGTGAGTTTGTTCTTAAGTTACTTATCAATTAGCATTTATAAAAGAATCAATACAAATATTAAATTGTACATTATTATGATAAAAATATGCGTCAAGTATATTGAGTTAAAAATACAACTTACCTCCAAAAACTAACAATCCTTCCATGTTGTTGATTCCAACTATTACAGGTACTGTTGATGCAGTTTTAACTAAAATTTCTGGATGAGCAGGTAAAAATTTGTCAGTGACTGCTTCACTTTCAACAGACGGAACAAAATCATAATCTGGATTTGTCTTAGCCTTTTAAAATATATTTTTTTATACTTGTTAAACATTAGTAAGCATTTATTAATAAATCAAGTAAACACATTTTGTAAATCTTTTTACTTTTATTTTAGATGATTTCTTTTCAATTTACTATAATACTTTACCAGAGATTAAAAACGTTTTTAAGGGCACCGCTATCTATGCCTTCGTTGCTCAGTCTTACAAACGTAAGACATAGCAAAGTTTTGTTCACTAGTTTCAACAGTGTGCTGTTAGTTTTGATATTAAATAAGTGAATTTACCCAAACTTTTAGGTAAGAACATTATCTGTTATTTTAATTTTCAAGCAAGTAATGGGTATGAGAAATATCACAAATTAAAAATGCTCATATTTCGCATGAAAATTAAAATATCAAATAAAAGCCGACGCTTAAGGGTAGCCTTCTCTTAATTTGTTTTGTTACCTTTAATAAAGGTTTTAATATTTTTGTTTTATTAAATTGGTTTGTTACTAGGTAGGTATAATGTTTTTGTTTTTAAAATATTTTTAATGCGTTGTAGTTTTAGTTTTCTACCTAAGTACAATGTAAGTTAATATCAATATTAATTTTGACAACATTTATATATTTTGGGGAAGAGAAGCGAAATAAATAGATACTCATTAATTAAGTACCAGTTGATACATACAGTTATTTTTGAAAAATAGTTAACTCTTTAGCCACTAGTATAATAATTATATTTAAATTAAATGAAAACAGTTAAAAACTATGGAGAGAGTAAAAAATTGGCGTTTTTTAAAAATGTTATTTAGCGTTTATAATTCTGATATTATAATACGTATAATTGATATACAATTTAGGTTTATCATTTTAATTTAATTAAAATTTTTCTAATTATTTTTCATTACTTAAAAACGTTTTTAATCTATGTTTCTTTATGCATACGTCAATGGTAATTGATTTGACAATATCAATAGCTGGTATATTAAGTAAGTATCTAACAACTTCTTTAGGGTTGTCTTTTTTACACCCCAAATTGTTGGCCAACTTAAAAGCTGATTCTCTATGATTTTCATTCAAAGCCCATACATTAAACATACATCCACTTTGCATAATGGCTTTTTGAAAATATCCTAATTAAAAAAAAAAGTTTTAAATAATTTAAATTGTATTTGCTAACATTAATATACAGACAAATTGCAAGTTAATTATATAATTTCTAATTGTAACCAGTGGCGGCGTGATTGTAGCTATTTTATAAAGCGGACACCTCATGTAAAAGTGGGGTGGGTATCCCAATGACTTCAGTTTCAAAGACCTAGACGGATAGACTAGTTTATATAATTTATACTCGCATAGTCACATACAACCTGCATTCAAAATATGTGAAAAGATAAGTGGAAAATGGGGAAAAATTGGTGTGTGGGTACTTATTTAAAGTAGTTGCTTCATAGAAAAAAAAGTTCACACCGCCATAATGGACACCCGTAGGAAATTTATCAAGAAGGGGCATAATAAAATTAAACACCAAAAAGTTAGTTAAAATTGTCAACATTATATTTTAATTCCTGGGGGTGGGGGGGGGGGACATATGCCCCGTATTGTCCCGCTCCGGACACTCATGACCGCCACTGATTACAATCAAATACAACAATACACATTCAATTTATATTGATATCAACCTGTAGATAGTGGAGACAGCATGTGACAATGAACAGATGCTGATCCTGCACTCTCTCCAAAAATAGTAATGTTTTGATCATCACCTCCAAATTCAGTGATATTAGCTTTTACCCATTTAATAGCAAACAATTGATCTTTTAAACCCATATTGCCAGGACACTCGTCAATATCAAAGTTGAGAAATCCTAAACACAAAATCCGCAGGTTATTTGTTTTGTTATACATTAATAGTATATTATATTTTATAGATGTAATTACTATACCTATTAAGTTACAAAAAAAATAATAATATTAATTGTCTTAATGTCTATATAATTACCAAGAGCATTCAGACGATAGTTGATTGTGACTACGATTACATTTTCATCAATCAAATAATCAGGAGAGTAAAAATCTAACGATCCAGATCCGTTATAAAACACTCCGCCATGTATGAACACCATTACAGCCTTCTTTTCATTTTGTTCTTCCTGGTAAGGTGGAAGGCCAAAACAGCCACAAGAAAAATTCAATCGATAACTGTACATAATAAATGGCATTTTTTTTTCTACAATAGGTAGGTACCTGCAGTGGCACAAATATGTTTAAAAATAAACAATCTTCACTTCCAACAATTTTGTTCTCCAAGAAAGAATACTGCATGGACATATTTCCTACTGAAAATGCTTTCAATGTGCCAGACCATCCTGGATGTTTGACAGGAGACTGTAATATACAAACTATTAACGGTCTAAACTAAGTAAATAGTTTAGTATAATTCATTCAAACATGAAATATTTATAATATTATGTACACATATTATAATATATTAATAATGATCAATGAATATATAGTATATAATATATTATTAGGTACTGATATGTCATAATATATATATAAATAAAAAAATGGCCCACCTTGAATCTCAAGTTTCCAACAGGTGGTTTAGCGTAGGGTATGCCTAGAAAACTGACGTAAGGCTTATTTGACGCTTGTGTTTTGTAGTGAATTCCTTGTAAACTACCTTGCTCAATAAAAACCGTTGTTTTCTTTTGTGGCTAAAACAAATATTTGTTGATACCTATTAACACTTTATAAATTTATAATTATAAACATTTTTAATAAACAGTAATATCTCTATTATAAGTCTATGTGCACAAGAGATCTATTTTTTAAATATTTTATCTTTTTCAAAAATATAAGATAATCGTTCAACATTTAAACTTCAGATGCTAAAAACAATATTTGCGGAGTTACGATTAGATTTTTTTTTTTAATTCTACCATTACATTTTATGAAGAATCTTGTATCAATTTTTAAGTTTTTTGACTGAGTGATAAATTTTTTATCGACATTTATTGAAAAAAAAACTAAAAATAATCTAAATGCCCATAAATATAGCTCAAAGTTTTATAATATAATTTACGAATGTATTTAAACATTCGGTGAAAGTATCTACTCGTTTTTGAATAAATTACCGTTTTACCTCAATTTTTTTTCTATTCTCATTTTGAAGTGATTTAAAATTTTTACTTTTGACTCATTCATAATACTAAATAGATTCTCTTTCCTACTGGAAAAGATGCTGAAATGGAAAATCGAAGCATTTCTACAACCATCATTAGAGTTCAGACACAAAAAAGATACACGTAACACTGTAATAGGTATCAATACATTTTCCGCCCATAATTTTAAATATAAGAAATATAATTCATCAAATTAAAATAAAATAACAAGAAGTTAATATATTCGATATAATGTTATGTTTTCATACTCGCTTTTACCCACTTAATTGGCAATAAATTAATTTTTAACAATATGGGAAATCAGTGTTGGGCTGGCACACTAAAGACCTAGGGATCGGTTTTTTCAAGGGGCCCCATAATGAAATACAAAATTTACTTGACATTTTAGTGAAAAAATTCTCACCACCTTTTTTAAAATACATTACTTAATTCAAATTCTGATTTTTAGAATTTTTAAATAACCTAAGACCATATTTTCAAATTCTTCATATTTGTTGTACTACTATATATTAAAGAGTGTCCTGTACTCCTGTGGCGATACAAACTTATATTTAAAAACTATATTTAAAATGAGAATCTCCTTTTTTACTGAAAATAATTTTTTGCAGATAATAATCCTTAAATACCTATGATTTTACAATAAAAAACTATAAGTAATATTAGATGTAGTATCTACCTATTCACTATTCAGTATAGGTACTTAGATAATTTTTGCAAATTATTAATTTTGATAATGGTAATAGGTACTAATTACTAACATTTTCAAATCATCTAAGCCATATAATAATCACCAATTTCCATATATACTATATAGATTAGATACGTATTATCCTTAGTATACAAAGTTATATAACTCAAAACACTATTTCGAATTTTGTTTAGAATGTTTAGATGCATCAAAATTCTCAAAAATAAAATATTTGCTGAATAATTAAAAGTAAAAAAAGAGGATTCCTATTTGAAAAATGGAAGTTTTAAGTTTGTATTGTAACAACATCGTCCTTAAATGGTATAAAAAATCTCAATTATTCGAAAATTTTCAAGTGTATTTAAAAATTCCAAAAATCAGAATTTGAATATAATATGTATAATTAAAATAAAAAAATACTTAATAGGGTGAGCATGCTTAAAAAAACACTGTATAATATTAATGCGTAGCCTGACGAGGGGAATTATTCGTTAATAATAAATTATGAAATTATTGAAATATTTGAAACTGCAAAATAATTATTAATAATTATTAATTACACAGAAACGAAATTATAAAAACCAAAATTAAATTTAGGTTACCTATAGAACTTTAACGACAAATCCATAAGCATAATATTATTCAAGTAAACTTTCAAAAGTAAATAATGTCTAATCTTCATAATTGTAGGTGTATAGTATTATAAATCATACATATTTTTGTATGCAACATTTTTATTATCGCTGAATCCAATAGTCAGGCCTCGTTCGAGCTCATTGTTTTTAAGGAGAGATATAAATCTAACTTAACTTGCAGTTGCGCATAATTAATCCAAACAAAACAACTACTATTTATTACCTACTAGACACTTGTACTATTATGCCCTGCCCTATAAAGAAAAATTGCGTACGGTTAAATGTATCGATAAATACTTTACGGGATCTTTACTCCCTACATATAGACCAAGAACACGCCAAGCAAATGAAAAAATTCACGAGACCCTAAAAAAACGGAGGGCGTTCGCGGCCCAGCGGCCATGGCCAGACTGACACTGTGGGCAATTGAAAATTTGTACATATTATAAACTATAAAGTATAATTGTATTCCAATTGTAATTTTTAGTGTAAATTATAACATAATATAATAATCGTTTGGCACAGTAACCGGAGAATGATTTATATTTATATATATTATACACGACCGTACCGTCAGGTATCTTACAACAGTGCTGGAAAAAAATCTCTTGAACTTGTTGACTATGACTTTAGTTATGAAACGCCATTTGACGAACGTCCGCCATGGTTTCGACATAATCGAACGAATAGTTATCAAAATTTATCTCTTGTTTGCAGTTAAGGGGAATAGACGGACATCCGACCGGGCCCGCACAGACAATATCACTAATATACCTACATTATGGGTAACGCTTAATTAATTAATACCACTCCTAAACATCTAATCAGCTGAATTCTCGCCACCTAAGCTCAAAAGTTCACAATCGTGACCCGGTGGCGTCACTACGCTTAGTACGATTTTAATATTAAAGTGTAAGTCAATACTGTCCAAATATTAAAAATAAAAATAATAAATTTATAATAACCGATAACAGAACGCTGCACGATGGCGGTCAGATGAAACATTTACAATATGAAATGTTTAATTATATTTTTTTAAATCTGTGAAGGCGACCGGTACATCACACGTGTGCCCGTTATAATATTATCAGCAGACGTGTTGTAGCACAATATTTTTCGTGTTTGCCGTCCGACACAGTGACACACCAGTAGAGTATGAATTTCACTTTAAAAAAAAATATGTTAGAACTATTTTTTTTTTTTTGGTAGGGGGGGAGGGATAAAAATTATTATGACCTAAGGCGCCAACTCCCGAAATATCTCTGCAGGAGACCCAAGAGGACACGTCCCAGGGTGCCAGACATAGGCGTAGCGTGAAACTTGAAGGTGGCTCTAGGGTTTAAAGGAGATCGAGGTTCCCCTTAACCTTGGAAAAATAAATTTTCTAACAGTGATGCTAGATACTAGGTAATAAAAAAAGTTGTATAGGTAATACATACCTCAATAATCACTTGTTATATTTGTGTGAAAATAGGGGCGAATGTAAGTTCCCATACGGCCACACGAAATATAAAAACCACACATACTTACGCACACGAAAAAAATACCATCAATAACCATATAATATTATGTAAGTTAATCTAGACTCTAGGTACACACTGTATACAAATAAAAAATGTTATTTCGATAGAAAAAGAAATTTCCTTCCCACTTTACATGAAAACCAATCAGAAATATTTTATTTAACCTTACGGCTGCACGGTTAAAAATGGACGTAGTATAAAAATTAATATATTAAGTTATCAAAATATTATGATTGGAATTAGGCCACGGGATATGCGAAAACATGTATGACGCAATCGCACAGGTGGCCTTTCGGCCCAGAGAAGGTTGATAAGCGGGCACAGAAGTGGTGCTCAATGCTCGAAGCTATAGTGACTAGTGACTACGGTAAATCTAAAAATAGTGTTTCGAGATTCTTTAAACACGGTGTAGGATTTCTCCTTTAATCCTTATACACTTTTCCTGGGCCATAACCTTCTATTATATATCAATATATTGATCTATTCGTTAATTTTGAAAACGAAATTGAAAATTGAAATAAAAATCTTTTACGTCTATACTTATTAGTTTTTTATTATTACTTTTAAATTGAGTTTTAATTGTTAATACAATTTTTTTTTTGTTTTATTATCATAAATTACTGATAATTTCTTGAAAATTACGAGTACAGCAACATTTACAGAATGCAGGTATTATTAAGTAGGTAATATAAACATTATTAGTTATTATTATGCAATGTATAATTAATAAAGTCTGTATTTAAGATG
Source organism: Acyrthosiphon pisum (assembly GCF_005508785.2). Taxonomy (NCBI): domain Eukaryota; kingdom Metazoa; phylum Arthropoda; class Insecta; order Hemiptera; family Aphididae; genus Acyrthosiphon; species Acyrthosiphon pisum. The sequence goes on from NC_042494.1 coordinate 83,182,245, forward strand.
TTCATTATTTATGTTTATATTGTAATTATTATCCCTACTTATGTGGCTATAATATGACTATTGTCTAATATATTATTACCTAATACCTAGAGCCTAAAAGTAAGATTTACATTTTTTAATTAATCATTACACATAAACAACAACTCTGAACGTCAGTTTATAGGTACTAGGTATATAATATTATTTATAATACTAGCAAAGTAATTTATTCTACTATTAGTAGTAATACAGCATGGGTTATCAATGCCGCAATTAGCGGGGGTGCTGGGGATGCGCTACACCTCCAAAAAGGGCCCTATCATCATATTTAGGGGCCCCTTATCAGACATTAAGGATTTTAGATTTTAAACCAATATGAACTTTAATTCCTAAATACAATACATGATGAAAATTGAAATTTTTCGATACCTACCTGGCTACCTGCAACACGCGTCCAACATCTAATATTATTATGTTATTAAAGTATTGATTATACTTATGAAGATAACATTTTATACGACCTATTTAACCATAAATTGGCCTTATAAATTAAACTTTATTGATATTCATAGAAAAAAAACTAAAAAAAATGAAATTGAAATTATCCGTAAACAGCTCAAAACGAGTCAAAATATTTTGAACATTGTATCAAGTATAGGAATTGATAAAATAAACATTTAGTGAAATGTGCTAATTGCATGCTAATTATTTGCCAAAAAAAAAATTGGAAAATTCTAATGTGGGGGGCTGGAGACACGTACATAAATTTTCATGTATCTACAGTTATTCGTCTTTGAATTACAAAAAAATCTTAGTTTTAAAAAGACAATTTTTTTATGAATTTTTAAAACAAATTTATTTAAACATTTTCGTGAATTTTACGCTGTTGTCAATATTTTAACTTTAAATGTTTATAAAAATTTTTTTTTATATATCTATGGTCTATCTATAGCCGTGGTTTGTATCATGCCATTTTTCTGTTAAACAGATTACATCTAAATTTATATAATTAATATTATTCTGTAGGAACAGCACAAATTCATCAAAATGACAACTTATAGTTTATACTTCTAATATTACAATGAAATATGTTTAAAATTATTAACAAAGTTACATTTATTACAAAATTCCGAAACAGTGGCAAAATATTGTGTTTTAAAATCCAGAAAGTGGTTTAATATATATTTAAGTCTCATAATTATTAGAAAAATTTGAAATCTGAAAAAAGGGTTTGGAACTTAAATTTAATTAAACTGTTTTTCATTTTTATAATATGTTTAATAGGTCAGATTCTGCATGTATAATAAAACCTTTAGAGGTTTCATTTTTTTTAATATACATTTTGTCATCTTTGAACTACACAAATTTAAAATTCCTATCTTTAGCAAACATTCTTGTTTTATAAAATAAATTTCTATTATATTTCGTGAGATAATTATTTATAAAAATACCTGCACCTCTCCAGCTTTCATTTATACTATTTGCGCTAATTTTTTTTTTTTGCGAGATCTATTAGATTTTTTTTTTGTTCAGCTGACATTAACTCAGCTACAATCTTTGTTGGTTTATTTGGTATTTTTGTACGTATTCGATACGCCTTGACAACAGACACCGGTTGATCCAGTTTAGATTCAATTTCTTCTACTATTTGTATGCAGTTTTCTGTTTTACATTCAGTTACTCAAATTATTTCAATATGATTATAAACTGATTTTTGTTTTAGTGAATTTATCCGCAATGATAATAAATCACAATCCAATCGCAGTTTACGATTATTTTCTCTTAGTAGTCTATTTTCTTCGCTTAACTCTTTAACAGTGTTTAATACCTCTCGAAGTTGTTTTCCAAAATCATCAAATTGGCTGCTCATAAAGTTGACAGAGGTAAATAGACTGTCCAAAGTTACATTTGTATATCAACACTGAAGTTGCCTGTTTTAACTTTGGAGATATCAGGTTTACCGTAGTCAAATTTACATGAAACACATTAGAATTTTTCCTTGGTTGCAGTGTTTAGTTTTCTAAAGGTTGCCTCCCTAAAGCTGGCACATGTATAATATAAGCATTCCTTACAAGTGGAACATTTTAATTCATCACCAGTATAAATTTCGTATGAATATGTTTTAAAAATTGGGAAGGTAGGTCGAAAATTATATTAATATGATAAAATCTTCCACCAAATAATGGTTATTAATATATAATATATACATGTTAATAATACAATTAAAATCATTGCCTACATATTTTGTTAAATATGTATTATTTTTATTTATTTAGGGTAATCGAGTATGTAACTAGGGTCCCGTGTCATCTTTATTATTTTTAATAATTCTTTACATTCTGCCTTACAATGAACCTTCATGAATAACTCGATATTCCTAGTTCTTTTATTTAATTACTTAAATATAATATATAACCTTTTGTTAACTTTTAAAATATGCCAATTTATGCATAGGTACTGACTTCATGTCATCTCCCTTAAGTTTATAGCAATGTCTATTGTCTTATGTACTTCGGTGCTTAAATTTTTTTTTCAATTCTTCAATGAATCTAAAATAAACATAACCTGTATTAATTCTACGCCTTCCACCGTATACTATTATTAATCTTATTATTATATTTTTTTTTTATCTTTTCTGTATTCTTACATAATTTATATAATTTTATTGATTTTATTTTTGATACAAATATATAATATAATAAAAAATACATTTTGTTAATACTACTTCAGCTCATCTGTTTCACACAATAATCCACGAGCTTCTAATAAATTAAACATCCTACCATTTATTCTAATTTTCCCTATACAACCTGAAATGTTTAGAATATCTCTTTAGTTTCTAGATTAACCAATTTTAAATTAAATTTGTTATTGTTCCTATCACCATATGCCATTGTATCTAAATATGCTAATATTCCCCTTAACCTTAAATGCTTAATAATTGTTATGTCCATTGATCCGTTCCAAAATACTATTATTAGATCTCTATTCAATAGTGTGCAAGTATTTCTGAAGGTATAGGTATCGTACACAAGGCTGATGCCCCCTGATGGTTTATACTTGTACTAACTACAAATGTACAATTGTCCCAACAAAGGTTCCATTTAAGTCTCGTTAGTGACAAAATATTCTTCTGATAGCTTGCACTACTTTGTCCAAGTCACAGCGCCTGATCCTCCTCAACTTATCATCATACGTAAGTACGAGAGGAAACCCCTCCATTTTTACTGGTTTATATTTTTCAAAACTGTTGGAAATGGCTCTGGACACCAATAATATCTCTGATTAATTTATCATAGTGAATTCAAAATCTACTATGAAAAAACGGACCTGAGAATTAAACATGAAATCACATTATTTAATATAGTATCTAATGATTTATTATATTATTTGTTTTATATATTTTTTTTAATCGAGCTGGTTAATCGTAAGCACACGTCTCTCTATTAACTCGACCAGCACTGCCCCTACGATTAGACAAACCAGTAGATTGGGATTTGGATTATCAATTATGGCGTGTAAAAATGCTGTTACTTATACCATAACTAAGTTTAATACTCTCTATACTCGGGTCCAAATAAGAACGCCCTGCCTTGGGGCATCCAAATAAATTGCGGAGCAATGTCTGGACCCTCCGGCTGAATTCGCGCTAGATTGGTCGCCATTAGTCAATTGTGGTCGCCGCCCCCGGAACAGACGGTGAAAGCGCGCTCTACCATGCGCGAGATTCGACCGGTTTACGTCCGCCGCCCGGTGCGTTCTTATTTGGACCCGAGTATAGGTATCCCTGACCTGAAAATGTCCAACAATTTTGCTTTAGAAATTCCAACATTTTCTTACCTTTTTTATAAAACATATTCATGGTCATTAAACAAGATGTTATTAAATTATAATATTATTCTTAAATCATTTATAGATGATACAATATTTAAAGAAATATTATTAGTTTAAAATTTGCTATAATAAGATTTTTTCGTTGAGTAAATTATTTTAAATGGCATTTATTAACATTAATTTCAAAGTATATTAGCATTACACCATAAGTAGAATCTTCAACCTAACAATGTAATTTTGAAACAAATGACAATCCTCATGAGTGTTAATATAATAATATAATGATCATTTTCAAATAATAAATATTTAGTATATAAAAGTATTTTATCTAGGTAATTTACAAAAAATAAAAATAAAAAGAAGAAATATGATTAACCTGTAGTACTCATGACAGTTGACCTAACTTTAAATGGAACTGAGGAATAACAGAATATGATAAATTATTAAATATTATATAATGCTCAAATAACACATCATAGTTTTATTTTAATTTATCAATAACCATGTTTACCTACATGTACGTTGTTAAGTCTTAAACATAATGCTTAATTAATAAATATTTTCAATATACACTTAAATCATAATTTGAAATAAATAATTATTCACATTTTGATATCTTCCTCTTGGTCGATAGTTGAATGATCAATAACTTCTAAACAACACAAAAATAAAAATAAATCAGTAAACATTTTACTTTTATGTTCATATATTTTGATTCTTATCATGATAAATTACAAAAGAAAAATGTAAGTTGTTATGTTACTCACCACTGATTTCTTGTCCTTCCAGGATACGCCAAATCATATCTCCATATGTGTTCCCATAATAATCATCATCGTCACTATTGATACTGGGGCAGGAAGAATCCGAGTCTAGGATAGTGCTCAATCTCGGTAATGTTGAGATAGTATCCTGTGGTTCTTCTTTTTTGGCATGCTTTTCTGTGTTTAAAAACATTATTGTTTGTTATAAATTATGTATATATTATGTATCATTATTTAACAAAAATAATATTACTTAATATCTTCCTCCTGGATAATTTTAGTTTCTTTTTCGGATGACAGTTATTGACATGTTTGTCAAGGATTGGTGGCACTGAAAATTCAACCATATCCTCTAGAACATCTTCATTTCTACCTGGGAACGCTCTGATATTAGTATTTTTATACCGGGTTTTTTTCGGACATTCAATGTCATTGTTTTTTTGTTCATCTGTAGTAACATTTTTAGCAGCGCTTATCTCTACTATTGCTCTAGAAAGTTCTGGCTTATGTTCAGAAGCAACGTCTCGACCCAAAGACAAATTACTCAATTTGTTAATGTATGCTAATTCATTGCGCATCTGATACTCCATAAGATGTAGTCTATTGGATGGATCAAAATCTTTGCGCTCTTCGTATTCAACTTTAAAACACTTATCAGCGACACGGCCCATAAACTTGCGGACCTCCGCTCTAGGATAGTTGGCCTGCAAGGATATTTGAATTAAATAAATTAAGGTTTTGTTGAACCAAACACAGATGCTATCAGAAGACTCACTTCTAAACAAGGGTTGATGACTGTAGCTGTAATTGTTATTTTTCTACTGATATCCAGTCGGTAAAAACAGAATGATGGGTCCCGTAGACCTTCATTAAAACAACTGTGGACCAATTCTTTAGTATTGAAGTAGTCTTTGCGTACCATTTTTATATCGATCAGATACCGTTTAAATGGCTGAGTAACGTTGATTGTGTACAATAAGTAAACGGCACCTATTCGTGCTTGTCTCGATTTAGATCTCAAAAACTTGGTTGCCACTGCAAGAGAGTCCTGTGTGGTTGTGATGTAATGATGTGGGGCTAAATAAGTGTGCTTTTTTTCCCTATTGGGCTTAGCATAAATTTCATGGAACATCGAAGAATTAAAAACTTCTAAAAACGAACTGTACGTTAATGTTTTTTTTTTGATAAACAAGTCAATTAAGTTATAAGAATCAATGAATAAATTTGAGTAGTAAGTACGCAGTTCCCTCGAAACTTTGATAGCGTTGTGGGCATATTTTTTCTGTTTGGATGTAATTGGAAAAACCAATTCTTCATCTTCACTGCTCTCTTCGTTACTTGAACTGCTGTACTCAAATTCTGACATTTTTTTTTGTTAGCTACCTGAAAATCAGAAAAATAACCAATGCAGGTAGGTATGTTTTAATTGGATTTTTCTTTCAACTTTACAAAATGTGTGTAATAGTCGTAATACTACATTCAGTAATATTAAGGTTATCTACTGTAGTAGCAAATAAAAGTGTATAATAACAATAAGTACCTGTTATAATATTATAATAAATTAATTATTTGTGAATTAAGAAATGCAATTATCACTATCAGTAGCAAATTGTATTAAAAATGTTACTCTGACATAATTTGTTGTCTGTCTTACAATTTTATTGCACAACATAACAAATTATACCCTCGGCAGATCACATTTAGTTACGTTACCTAGTTAAAAAAAATAGTGAATTGACCTCTTATAAAATATAAAGGTAAGATTATGATCTAGGCAACGTCATAAGCTTTTCTGTTTTCATTATATATTAATTTTAAAGCAAGTTATGAGTACCAATTTCAAGATGTACAAATAACAATTTTAAAATACTCATAACTCTCTTTAAAATTAAAATTAAATAAAATGCATATTACATTGCCTAGATAATAATCTTACCTTTAATTTTATAAGAAGTCAACTCATTCTAATTCTTAAATTAACGAAGCTAAACGTGATCTGCTAAGCGCAAAATTTACGAAAAAGATAGAGAGTAAGACGGAGAAAACAAATGTCGGTGTAACGTCCTCTTAAAGTATTTGGATTAAATAATGTTAGGTCATTGATTAAGTAAACATTTAAGCAATTTAAACATTTAAGTTTACTCAATCAATGGTTAGGTATTGTTACGACAATATTTGGACCTACGACGGGAAATGACATTTTTTTTGTTGGCGTACTTACTCGATTGCAATTTCGATAACCCTAGTGTTCGCCTTTCGGAGATGCATAGCTAGACTTCTGACATATTAATAAAATGGTTTCGAATTTCGAGCATACACCCGCAAACTGCAAAAGACCGCCGAGGAAAAGGAAATAAAAAAACCGTTTTGTTCCAGCAACGGTTTAAGATAGAATGGTTATTGCATGATATAAAAACCAGGTATGATCGTAACTTTTTGACGGTCAGATCCTTCGGTAAGCACGTGACGTAGCATAGTGTATAGCAATAATAATTTAATGACAATATGATAACACGGGTAAGCAAGTGACGTATTGCGCGAGCTTGGACCAAATCTGGACTTTTGCGATCATACCATGTTGTTTATATCATGGGTTATTGGTTAAGCGACGATCTATACAATCCACGATTTAAGATAGTATATGTTATCTATCATATAGTGGTGGTAGGGGTGATCACGGATGAGAGAGTGATATAGAATATAGTCAGTCAGTGTATAGCTGGACAGCGCGTCGCAAGCGTTGTACAGCTATTGTTTTTCATTATATATTTACTAATATTATATTGCTGTGTATTTATTGTTACCATTCCAATCTCTAATTAATATATTATTTAACAGTTCAGAAGTGGGATTCGAACCCACGCCCACAGGACGTTGTGCGTGAGTATTTGTGTTCTGCACTTGTGTTGTGAATAATTAAGTCGGTGTGCTTTAGCCGTTAGCCGTGGTACATAACCAAAAAAAATTGTAAATCGTTTTATCAAGTGCGTGTACGATAAACGTGGTCGTCGGT
>NC_042494.1:83189884-83197269 GCF_005508785.2 Acyrthosiphon pisum
TAAAAAAACCGTTTTGTTACAGCAACGGATTTAAGATAGAATGGTTATTGCATGATATAAAAACAAGGTATGATCGTAACTTTTTGACGGTCAGATCCTTCGGTAAGCACGTGACGTAGCATAGTGTATAGCAGTAATAATTTAATGACAATATGATAACACGGGTAAGCAAGTGACGTATTGCGCGAGCTTGGACCAAATCTGGACTTTTGCGATCATACCATGTTGTTTATATCATGGGTTATTGGTTAAGCGACGATCTATACAATCCACGATTTAAGATAGTATACTATCTTTAATAGTGATACAATCCCACGGTACATCGTACATTACGGTGGAAAAGTTTCTCATCGAATAAAACATAGACATAATATTATAGTTGGACTGCGCCATCTTACTGTTTTTATTCCAAGGTATTATTGAAGGCACAATTGATTCCGTATTTCCGTATCATTAGTACATAGAGTAATATTACTCTATGCATTAGTATCATGGACACAGATATATGTATCATAAACTAAAAATATCCGAAAGTATAATAAATAATCATAGTAACTTGTGAACTTGAAGAAATGAATTACTTTTCTATTGAAAGGAAAAAAAAAACATTTGTTATCAATATAAATAATAACTGATATGGTGTTCCGGCCTCGATTAAAATGGCGGATAATTGGCTTCAATTAAATACACAGACTGTATAGGCCAGTTAGCAATCTAGTTTAATATATATATCTGTGATCATGGATGAAAGCTGGTGAAATAAACATTTTTCCATGAAAAAAAATAACATTTTTTTTCAATAAACCTTTTACATAAGTTTATGACATGATAAGGGCTAAACGCGCACGAATGGATCTTCGCAGGAAAAAATTTTTTGTGTCCGTATATAATATTGCCTACATTTAGCCCCTTTTTCGCAGTTATCAAAATGTGATAACATTGATAAAACAATAACATCATTTTCATTTTAAATTATAATTAAAATAGTTAAATACATTAATAGATAGTTTATAAATTTAATAATTCACAATTTGAAAAAAAACACAATATTCATTATTCACTTACGATCGTTATTTAAAAGATACAATTCAACAATATATTAAGAAATTAATTTTCTTTTAGCGCTATAAGAATGATCGTCATATGAATGAACATTTAAAACACTTGTATTATTTAGTAAGGATTTTCTTATTATATTACCTTCACTCGACGACAATTGATGAAATTCAAGTTTATTTTTTTTATTTTTAGTAAAGAAATGTGGTTGTTTTTCAATGTTATATCCACCTTATGTCTTATATTTAAGTGTAACTGATAAGTCTTAAACGAACTAAAAGTTTTATTGCATTCTTCGAAAGAGCAAATAAGTTTACTCTTCGAGGTGTTAATTTGCATTTCATGTCTTAAATGTTTTATGAGATCAATTTTTTTTTGAAAATGATATATTACACTTATCACAACTATATATCTTTTTTTCTTTTTCTCGTGTGTTTAAAAAACCTGATCTTGAATCATATTGTAGTTCACAAGTGGTACACGTAAACATAATTAAACACAGTTATGAAATAAGATATAGTTAAAAAAAAAAGCAGAAAATGTGTGTAATAACAACAAACTGGAGAAACAGAATGAAATTATTTTGACAATTATTACGGATAAAATAATCAAGATTAAATATTAGACACTGCATATACCATAGGACTATCTGCTGGGTTTATATAGAAGAGTAGAAAAGTATAAAGCCAAAAGTAATAAAAAAGATAACATTTTTATTACTCTCATATTTTTCCGTGCCTCACAAATAGTCCAAAGTACCATACATAGATATATAATATATATATATACATTTATAAGATATAGCAATACTCAATTATGGCACCAAAATGATAAATGATAGGGCAAAATTGGCAGGTAGCTTATTTTATTTTATATGATACTATACTACCATCTATACTGATTTCTATTCTAAGGGTATTAAATTATGTTCAAGATTCATAATAATTAATAATTATAATAATATACTTTATTTATTATAATAGCTTAATTATTATATTTGTTAAATAATATTATTATTACTACACATAAAAAATAATTTTATTATAATATCTATAAAATAATATTATTAAATTACTGAAAAAATATTATGTTAGTTGGATAGTTGTGTTATTATAATAACATTATTTTTATAACAATATTTGTGTACTGTTATAATAATAATATTACACAATTGCTATCTGGGTATTAGTTCGAATTTTGAAAATATTTATCAAATTTAATAGAAAATAAATAGAATTCTATTCTGTGAGACTGTGAACATACTACAGAATGTAGCAATGGCTGAATGGCTATACGCATAAAAAGAGATAAAGGATATATTAATTCGCGCCAATTCTATCAACCATGATATTATAATAATAAAATTGTGATTATTGTATATTTAAATTTAAAAATGGACAATAGTCATGAATATAATATGAGTCTATATCGACGCGAAATAATTATAATTTGTGCATTACAATCAATCAAAAATAGACAGGTATGTATTAACAAATTTTATTTTAATTAATATGGGTACTTATTTGTAAAATAAACTACTGAATCAGAGTCTACTACTGAATCTATAATTTAATATACAATATGGGTAACTAGGTTTTGTGGGGCCCTGGCGTGAAAAATGTTATGGGTGCCCTGTATAATATAATCATAAATAGAAGTTTTTTTACACTATTGTTTCTACATGGTCCGTAGGAACCAGCCTTTATAACTGAACTTTTTTGTTACCTTGTGATTTTAACACTTTATTTTACCTTATGTCTTTTGACTTTTGTATTTACTGCCTACTCTTAATTGATGTACAGTGTACACATTACAATTCTGAACATTTCGGGGCCCCAATTTCTATTAACTTAGGCCCTTTTGATGGATCTGAGCACGCTAGTTGCGGAAATGAAAATGGGTTCCTAGACTATGAATATTTAATGTATTAATATATTTATTTACCTATTCTTTGATGTTTAATGTGTTGGTCTAATTTGCTTAACTACTTCCACTGTTGTAATTTAGTGACTTTTATTTTTTTTTTTTAGAAAAAATACTAGAAAGTGACATGTAAAACCAATATTTAAAGAACGCAAAATACATGGTGATTATTATTGCTTGATAAAAGATTATCAAATAAACAATTCAGCATTATTTTATAATTACATGAGGATGACTTCTACAGCTTTTGAGGAATTTATCATTCATGTTGGTCCATTTTTACAAAGAATTCCTACCAGACCTGACACTTTATCAGTTGGTGCATGTTTAACTGCAACTATTCGGTATTCTTACAACTTCAATATTGATCAGTGGTAACATGCTATTCATAAATATTTTTATATAAATTATAGTTATATGGCATCCGGTGAAAGCATGGTAGATATATCTTATTCATTTAGAATTGGTCAGTGGTCACAAAACAGTTTCAAAATTAATTTTGGAATGCTGTACAGCTTTATGGGATACTCTTGAAAAAATAGTAACTAAAAAACAACAATATATTGTTTGTCTTGATAACACATGTATTGGTGCTGCTCTTAGATAGTTTGTTATTTTAAAAATAGTTACAAATTAAATGTAATATTACTCTTGTATGCGGACTACTCTTGTTTCTGCTCTAATATGCAGTCTATGTATATGACTGTAGACCAAATCCATCCGAAGTCTGCATACAAGAGTAACACCCATTTATTTATTATTTTTAAAGGTTTTAAAAGTTCCTCGAAAACAAGATTGGCAAAATATTTCTCATGAATTTCTAATGAAATGGAATTCACCTAATTGCTATGGTGCCCTTGATGGAAAACATGTTGTACACCAAGTATTTGAGATACATTTTTATGCATTGTAATCTGTACATAACAAAGATCTAAAATTGAAGTATTTGTATATTGTATATTATATTAAGGCATTTTAAAATAGTGGTTCTTCAAATTACAACTACAAGGGTACTCACAGTATTGTTTTATTGGCATTATGTGATGCTAATTATAATTCACATTAGTTGATATTGGATCTCCGGGTAGATGCAGTGATGGTGGAATATTTAAAAACAGTGTTATTGGGAAAAGTATGCTCAGCGAAAGTATAGATTTTCCAAAACCGGTTGAAATTGATAATGTTAATGGACCTATACCATTCCATATAGTAGCTGATGAAGCATTTCCCTTGCCTACCAATTTAATGAGACCATTCCCTGGTAGAGGCAAACATAATTTACCTAAAAATCATGCCATATTCAACTACAGGTAATATTTATTAAGAATACTAGTTTCTAATTATAAAATGTTGCATATTGTTGACAGACTAAGTAGGAGCAGACGTACAATTACTATTACAATAACTATTGTGTTATAATTACAAACTCGATAAATTATCAACTTTTTTTTTTCAAATTTGTAAACAAAAAAAACTATTTTTACTAATCAATTCATAAAATAATGATTATTATGAGGGCATCAAGTAATCAATTTGAAGGAATTGAGCTAGACTTAAAATCGTAAAAAAAAATTGAAGGAGGGTGTTGGCACCCGCAGGCAAATACATTTTAGAAATCAAAAAAAAATATTTAGAAAAAATTATACAGTAAGGACACTGAAGATATCAAATTATAATCTCCAAATTCTTAAACAGAAAAGTTATTCCTAGTAATTAGCTCATTAAAAAAGAATTATTCATAGGGTACCAGGTAATTAATGTTTGAAAAACTCAGCTAGACTTACAATCGTTAAAAAAAATGAAGGAGGGTGTTAGCGCCCGCAGGAAAATACATTTTAAAAAGCAAAAAAAAAAAATAAGAAAAAATTATACAGTAGAAACTCAAAGTTAAAAAGAAAAACTACAATCTCCAGATTATTAAACAGATAAAATATTCCTATTAATTATTTCATTAAAGAAGTATTATTTATAGGGATCCAGGTAATCAATGTTTAAAAAATTCAGCTAGACTTAAAATAATAAAAAAAATTCGAAGGAGGGTGTTTGCGCCCGCAGGCAAATGGATTTTAGAAATCAAAAAAAAAAATTATACAAAATTATACAGTAGGTACACTGAAGATATCAAATTACAATCTCCAAATTCTTAAACAGAAAAGTTATTCCTAGTAATTAGCTCATTAAAAAAGAATTATTCATAGGGAACCAGGTAATTGATGATTAAAAAACTCAGCTAGACGTAAGATCGTTAAAAAAAATTGAAAGAGGGTGTTGGCACCTGCAGGCAAATACATTTTAGAAAGCAAAAAAAAAAAATTTAGAAAAATTATACTGTAAGAACTCATAGTTAAAAAGAAAAACTACAATCTCAGATTATTAAACAGAAAAAATATTCCTATTAATTATTTCATTAAAGGAGTATTATTTATAGGGAACCCGGTACTCGATGTTTCAAAAATTCAGGTAGACTTAAAATCATAAAAAAAAAATTGAAAGAGGGTGTTGGCACCCGCAGGCAAAAGCATTTTAGAAATCAAAAAAAAAAAAATTTAGAAAAAATTATACTGTAAGAACTCATAGTTAAAAATAAAAACTATAATCTCAAGATTATTAAACAGAAAAAATATTCCTATTAATTATTTCATTAAAGGAGTATTATTTATAGGGAACCAGGAAATCAATGTTGAATGAATTCAACTAGACATAAAATCATAAAAAAAAAATTGAAAGAGGGTGTTGGCACCCGCAGGCAAATACATTTTAGAAAGCAAAAAAAAAATTTAGAAAAAATTATACTGTCATAGTTAAAAAGAAAAACTACAATCTCAGATTATTAAACAGAAAAAATATTCCTAGAAATTATTTCATTAAAGGAGTATTATTTATATCGAACCAGGAAATCAATGTTGAATGAATTCAGCTAGACATAAAATCATAAAAAAAAAATTGAAAGAGGGTGTTGCCACAAGCAGGTAAACGCATTTAAAAAATCAAAACAATAAATTAGAAAAAATTATACAGTAGGAACTCACAGTTAATAAGAAAAACTACAATCTCCAGAATATTAAACAGAGAAATATTCCTAGTAATTAGCTCATTAAAAAAGGATTATTTATAGAGAACCAGGTAATTGATATTTATAAAATTCAGCTAGTTTAAAATCATAAAAAAAAAAATTGAAGGAGGGCGTTGGCGCCCGCAGGCAAATGCATTTTAGAAAGCAAAAAAAATAAATTAAAAATAATTTAGATGGCATCTGGTTTTCAGTGTTAAAAAAATCGTATAGAAAGATCAACAGCAGCTTATTAACAGGCAAATTAATATCATAAAGCAAAAACAATATCATAAATAAAAAAAAGTTAGATGGCACCAGGTTGTCAAGTTTAAATTACAGTAGAAACTCAAAGTTAAAAAGAAAAACTACAATCTCCAGATTATTAAACAGATAAAATATTTCTATTAATTATTTCATTAAAGAAGTACCATTTATAGGGATCCAGGTAATCGATGTTTAAAAAATTCAGCTAGACTTAAAATCATAAAAAAAAATTCTAAGGAGGGTGTTGGCGCCCGCAGGCAAATGCATTTTAAAAATAAAAAAAAAAAATAGAAAAAAAATATACAGTAGGGACACTGAAGATATCAAATAGGCAATCAGTGTACTTCCAGGTACATCTAGTTAATGTTAATAAACATTTATACAAAAAAAACTACTATAGTTGAATTTTATGAATTTTAATCAAAAAAAAAAAATTTACGAAGAATTCCTGGATGAAATAATAATACTAGACAAGAGAATACGCTGGAAGCTAAATACTGTAGTACATTTTAACTATAATCCAAAAACTAGATATTGTTTACATTTAAATAAACCAACAGTTATTATGATCAGAGGTGTATAACCGTAATATATGTTTCAAAAAATGTATAAAAATTAATGCAATTTATTAAAGATGCAAAAAAATTAAATGGGAAGAGGTCCTGCGCGGACTCTTGTATGTGATTGTAATTTATGAAGGACATAAAATAATGTATAATTTAAAATAATATTGTGGTTAATGTGGGTCTACAGTAAATTTTAAATTACAAACTATAAAGTCTAAATACGAAAAAAAACTGTAAGATATCTTTTTTGGTCTATGTAAATATGTGCGGAAAAGATAATATTTAGTACAATGTAAAAAAAAAGTGGGAAGGAGAATTCTTCGACAATATAGGATATTAAAACACAAAACCCCACAAAACAATATTTTAAATTAAAACTATATTGAATTTATACATTTTCTTTTTACAAAACCTTATAAGTATTGAAAACCTCATAAACTCTTATAAAATAATATTTTGTTATATTTTAAAATACATTTTATAATTTGTTGTGGTAAAAAAATCATTAATTAAAGCTGGCACTA
>NC_042494.1:83197356-83200110 GCF_005508785.2 Acyrthosiphon pisum
CATAACCTAACGAAATTAATAATATTTAAATATTTTCTTTCATTGTTATGTTTTCAATATCGTATACCTGTACCTATAGTTGGTAGGAAAAGATCATTGCAAAGCTCACGACCAGTGATGATAGTCATCTATCATCACCATAGCTTCAACTAACCATATAGGTTTACCTATCTAACCTTCTTCTGACTTATTAGAACACTTTGAATAAAAAGATCCTGAGTTGGTTGCCGAACACTCGTGTCAACCATTTGAAGTACACAATATATGCCACGAGTCTCTGACATTTTTATGGATACAATATATCAATTCATATTGATAAATATGAGACATTTCTCTTCGCGTACGTATCTTAGTCAGATACTTGTCACTAATATGTGCTTTAAATTATCTGGATATGAGCCCATTCATAGTATATGATCTAAGGTTAGGTTAATAATAATAACTGTGATCACAACTTTAAAGTATAATTGGGTGTTAATTGTAAAAGTTATAAGTATTAATGATTTATCAACATGCATCGTATTCGTCTTACAAGTGTGTATCAGTTTCAGCAAATCTTATTTAGCATTGTAAATGCTAAATTGCATTTTTTTTTTTTTTTTTTATTATTAGATTGATTGATTTGATTAAAAACTAACGATGCCCAAAATTAAATTTGATATCTTCAAGACAACACTTGTAAGACACACTTGGAGACAACACATAAATATTGTGTAACGTCTTCTTTAAAATTAAATGTTTTATTGATTTTATTTTAGCTTCATAATTGTAAAAATACTAGGAAAATGTTGAGATTTCGAGCAACTTTATAACGTATTCAAATAATTGTATTTTGGACTTCTTAAATCATGATGGAGGCTAGACTTTTTGGTCTTCCAGTATCCACAAAAATTTCAATTTATAATATGAAAGCCCGACTCTGCCACATACTGTGATATGAATAGCCCTGTCCACCTTTATATTCTCTAGGTATATAAAAAGTTAATTTAAGACAGAATTGTAAATCAAGTCATGACAGTCTCTCTTACGTTATAATATTTCTGATTTCAATGATTTTCCGTATTTTGTATAATTAGATTGAAAAAATAGAAGCCGATATCATTTGCACAGGATTGTGATTAACACAATTATACTTTTATCAAAAAAAAAAAAAATGATAAAAATACTATTTTGATATAATTTTATTTTCTTGTAATTTATTGGTGGGCGACGCATTGAACCTAATGGGGCGACCGGGCACGTCTATCCAATATAAATGATCAGTATTGTACATTTCATTATATTTTTTTTTAAAAGAATATAATTTTTTTTATTCAGCTTAAGCCCAGCAACTTTAACAGTTAGCTGTGTTTTGTTTGTTGATTGTTTGTAGGGGGAAATAACGTTTGGTTGAAACACGTTGGTTTTAACCTAATCAGGTGACCAGGCACGTCCATCCAATACATCTAATCAGTATTGCACATTTCGTAGTATCTTTTTTTTTTTTGAGCTTTAGAGCCCAGCATTTTTAACTATTAGCTGTTTTTTTGTTTTTTAGGTTGTTTGCAGGGGGTGTAACGGTTGGTTGAAACATGTTTGTAAGTGTAGCAAGGATTTGTTGCTAAAAATGCCGGGTGGTCACCCATCCGGGATCTAGTAACAGCGGTCGATACGTACACTCAAAACGTTTCCGCAGTTATGATGTCCAGATATCCTGCACACTGAACCACAGAATATGATTTACCGTTACTCGAAACATTCGTTTTGTATTTCTCATACATAAATATTGATGGTCGATACTTGTACCAACGTCTCTCAACCTAGTGACCGGGCACTTCTCTTTCAGATAAATTATTAAACACTCAATTGAGTCTTTCGATTTACTAATGATTTATATTTTGTAGACGGGATAATTTTAAAGAGAGACTGTGTAAAGTAACAGAATATTGTGCAGCCAATAAATATGTGGTGTGCTGTGTACCACAGAATATAACAATCAGAATGGACACTGATAACATTTAACATTGGCAGCATAGGACAATTTTTTGACGAGCGTCTAGAGACAGCGCCTCTTATCAGCACTTTTATTATCAGTATCATACTATCACGACAGTTGCCTTATCACATAATCGTTTGATTACGTATTTTAAAATTTAAATGTAGTATACACTAATATTTAAGTAATTTAATAATATTTAATAATAATACTTACAAGATTCACTTTAACTGAATCAATTGCAATAATATCCTAATACATACATAAACAATTGTATAACATTAATAATAATAATAAAAGTTTATTGCAACAGCATAAATATACAATGGTTAAATAGATAATAAATACAAAGTTGCAACTCATCCTATAAGCAAATAAGCTTGAATGCGGATGAGTTGAGTTCTATTAAGGTATAATAAACGTGCATAATGTAGGTAAACAAAAATAAATAAAGATACAAATAAAAATTACAAATTAATTATTTCAAAATACAAAAAAGCAAAGAAAAAAAAGAAAATCTACGATAGAACACTAATAACATGATATTTATATTGATTAAAATTAGTAAAAGAAAAAATATTTATATTATATAAACGTAATAATAAAACACCTTTAACAATAGTGCTTTGATTACCAAAATTAGTTTTATTATGAGGAATATTTACGTTGTTATTATGTTTTAGTCTAGTATGGTAATCATGCGATGGTTGATAATCTTTAATTAAAGTTTTTAATTTTATACATATATAATAAAGTTTGACGTTCATATGATATCCTAA
>NC_042494.1:83200495-83201421 GCF_005508785.2 Acyrthosiphon pisum
GATTTAAAAAGAGGCAGAATAATAGTGTCTTTATATGTAGAAGGGTATTTTCCAGAGACCATAGAAAAATTAAAAATAATAGATAAAGGTATTGAAATTGTGTCAACAGTTTTTTTAAGAATAAAATTTGACAAGTCATTTTTAAAATAAGAAGTATACTCTGGTATTTGGCGAACGAAATTTGAAATTTCAATGGGGTATATCGGATCTAAATAGATAGAATCACTTATATGGCAGTTTTGGTTCAGTTCCTTCCAATTTAATTTATTATAATTACTAGTATTAATCTCATCAGAAATATTTTTTCCAACATTAATATAATAATTATTTAATTCGTTTAATATTTCAGATTTGTTAGTTAAAGTAGTATTTGAAACAAAACTATTCAGACAGTTTATTGGAGGTTCTTTTTTCTTAGTACTATAAGAGACTTCATTTATTAATTTCCATGTTGTTTTCATATTGTTTTTAGTTAGAGAGATTAGATTACTATAATATAAGTAACGCGCTTTTTTAATCAATAGGTTCAAAAGATTTCTATATTTGATATAATATTGTCTAAGATTTAAATCAAAAGGTGAATTAAGTTTTTTCTTATAAAGTTTTTGTCTATTAAATATAACAAACATTAATAATATATTTAACCAAACCTATTTACAGATTAATTTTTTAATGGTATAAATTCCCCATAATATGTTACATGTTAGTTGTTACTATGAACCAATAAATAAAAACATTGATACATATATACTAAAACTGTAAAGTACAGTTTTTCTAAACCAATTCAATGATTATTGATACCTACTGACACATAACTCTTAGTTAAGTATAGTATAAGCACCTTTTAGTAACTACTGTAAATATAGGAATATTTTACTTTATTTAATTAATATAATATTGATGCTGGACTGATCAATATAGAAGCA
>NC_042494.1:83202638-83206562 GCF_005508785.2 Acyrthosiphon pisum
TTGACCAGTTTTCACTGAAAAAAAAAGTGGAACCCATTTTTACAATAAAAAATCACGATAACGTAAAAACGTAGTACTTATCATTACTATACTCAGTGTGAACATTTATACAAACGTAAAGATTCTTTATTTTGCCATAGCAATGTGCACACTGTATACCTTCGGTGTCATGGCCGACTGATTCTCTATTATCGGCCCGCCGCCCAAGAGTGTCCACCCCCTGTGTGTACCTACGTTTAAACGTTTATTATGACATATTATGCATTTGAATATTTATTGCAATATAAGACTATTATAAATTAATTTCAAGTATGGATTTTTTTATACACTAACACTAGGGTCACACAATCAAGAAATTAATTGTTTAAGTTATTTTATATGGGGAGATCAATCTAACACAAGTCACTCATTTTTCATAATTCGTTGGAGTATTTATATCTATATAAATTAAATATCGGACAAGTATTTTAATTGGTAAATATTTAAAATTCATATGAGCAGAGTAGTGGAATAATATTTTTGCAAGGTTCATTGAAACCAGAATATAGTTAATAGTTAAATTAAAACCCAAATATTATACTTATAATATGTGAAATAGTGGTTCTTAACCTTAAAGTAACCTAAAACTATAAAGATATTATAAATAAAAAGTCAAATTTGGCACTTGCCACTTAAACAGTACTCATCACATTTTCCTTTAATTTAACAGACATTATGGAGGTAAAAATATAGAAATATCTATATGTACAGCGAGACATAGAACACACTAAGATATAAGGTCCATCATAAATCATAGTTTTGTTTCATTTATAATAATAATGCTTTGTAATATAGGTTTTCATAAATTAATATTTAATAAAGTTAGCTTAATGATTTGTTTGAAAAGTAGTTTAAATACGAAATCTCTTTTAGCATATAATTTAATGGGTCAGGTTAAATAATTACATGATTTCTTGGTCACCTATAGCTAGTATGTAAATTAAACATTTTTTTTTTTTTTGTAAACCAATTTTAGTATTATTTATTAATTTCAATAGTTTTGTAATAAAGACTTTTTTTATAGAGCATCGTTTTGAATATTTTAAGTGAATATTTTACACTTTTTTACCGCATTCAATTCACAGCCTGGCTAATTACTTTAACTTTCAACCATACCTACCAAAGTTAATGTTAAATATCAACAATTAACAGCTTCTTCAACTTGATGACACTTAAGAGGATGTCAGATTTTTAGCGCACTATTTATTTCTCTCTCTGACCCTCACACAATCATAAGTGCAACTTGGGGCAGGCTGGAGGGGCTCAGCCCCACGAAAACTTGTAATAGCTGTAATAGGGTTGGTTTTGCTAACCGTATAGGTATTTAGTATGCCACGCGTGGGTCAAAGATGGAAACAAAGAGTGCGCTTACATCCCAACCAGCACACAGTGAGATAAAACACGAATTTAGTGTTCCAAAAGGGGAGATACCCGTTTTGGCCAAAATAATATTGGCCGTTTCCGCCATAGCCCTTTTCCGCCAAAAACGAAAAAGGTACGATTCCTGTTTCCGCCAAAAAAAGTTTGGAAACCATTAGTTTTAATTTTTAAGCAATATATATATGTATAAAATATAGTAATGCAACATGTAGGTAAAACTGTAAAAGCAATGAAATTTGTAAATAATTGCGTAGATCATAGGTACAACAATATATACATCGGTAATATTCAATAGTTGTTGATAATCGTCGATCGTGAATCTTTCCATTCTTAACATTTCAACGAACAATTTTATAAGACACACCCATCATTTTTTACATTTTTACATATAGGTACTTATAGACACAATACAGACGGATTCTTATATCAAAATTAACAGTACTAACAATAATATAAAAAAAAATTCCCAAAAACAAAAATATATTAAAACGTTTAAAAACTACAGAAAACAGAATTACAAAAAAGAATTCCAATGAAATTAGTAGGTACCTAGGTACACTTTTGTCAAAACTGTTTCTTTTAATTATATGATTTTTTAAAACCTGACCTATACTAACGAATGTGATTTTTTAATACCTGACATACATTTGTGTTATAATAATTTTTATTTTTGTGACATTTTTAATTATTTAAAAATAACGATATGTGTTTTTTCAAAACTCTAGTGAGACTATATTTGACCTATACTTGTATTATAAAATGATATATTATTATAATATGCAATTACATAATATTTAAATACTCTAATTTAATTGTGCCTATATTCAACTAAAGTATTATTATTATCTACCAATATTATAATTTATAATAATACGAATTTATTGTACATGGTTCCCCAATAATAATTGACGGAAACGTCTTTTCACAAAAACAAATGTTGTGGGAATCATACCTTTTTCGTTTTCGACGGAAAAGGGCTATGCATAAATCAAGGAATCGATTATTTGGCGGAAACGGGCCATGCCTGACTGAAGTACCATTTTTTAAACTAAAAATAATTGGTTTTTTTTATTAATAATTTATTGTTACAATATTTTGACGCTTAAACCAGAATTTTATACATTTTTATATTATAAAAGTTTAAAAATATCAATCAAATAATGTACATTATATTTTATACAAACAGCTGTAAGTCAGGTGTATATTAATTAATTCTTTTAAAATTCTGGTTTAAGCATCAAAATATTGGAACGTTAATTATTGATAAAAAAAACCAATAATTTTTTAGTTTAAAAAACGGTACTTTTGGCACGCTAAATTCGTGTTTCATCCCACTGTTCGGCAACCGATCTTCTTATTCTATCCCATAAGTCTAGGTTGTAAACCTATATCAACTTGGTAGTTTCAGACAAAGAGTCGAGTGGCCTTTGCAATTCAAGATCCTTTCCTACGTATTCGACATTGTTAACCTAACTATTCTACCTTCACACTCCTTCTAGCACTTCTTCCCCGTTCTCTCACAATTATACAGACTCAGCCACCATCTTCCAACACCTACATATATGATGGGTATTCTGTCTATCCATCTCTTCTTCAGTCTTCTCAACCCTCACTTTCCCTCTACATTTACTTCTTTATTCACTCTCACTATACCCTTATCATACAGTGACTTCGGTCTACCTCAATCTAATCTCTCTTATATTCACTACAGTATATATATATGCCACTCCACAACACTACACTACCTTTAATTAATACATTTCTCATATATTCTCATATCTGCTACACACAATCCGCTAACCTAACCTTACCTTACATTTTTTTTCGTCTTTCCCTTTCATACGCCAAACATTCTGAAATCCTGTTGACCTCTTTCCTTATCCTCGTCATATCATACACTTCCTAATTCCTATTCACTCAGTCACTAGTCACCTACAAGTCATTGTACTTGATCATCGGTGAAAATATTTAAATATCATTGAGCCAATTATCTACTCAAAAGAATTACATAACAAAAAAATATCACACCTGACCATTTTCCTAATTTTTATCACGACTAGATTGATAACCAGAATAGTGTTATACCAGTACCTATAGTTACAATACAAATAATTGAAAAGTTGCGAGCAATACATCCCCTGATCAATTAACAATAATAAAAAGAAATCTACTGAAAAATAAGTAAATACATACCCCGTGTCCGAATGAAAATCTGCTATAAAACTTGAGTCTTCGAAACACTGCAACGTTCGCACATTTTAGTCTGCTTATGATATATTATTCCCAGTTGAAAATCTTCACTGACGAATACCATTTATGAAATAACACGCAGCCTGCAGTAAAATGTTTAACGACATTCTTATGACCTAAGCGTTACAGATATTATATTTTATATATGTATAATGTTTAATTTGTATTATACATTTATACATACCTAATTATTATGTGTTAGTTTGTATTTGTATTTTAGAGCGGACATCGGGAGCAATGAATGTTTTGATTTTA
>NC_042494.1:83207103-83209681 GCF_005508785.2 Acyrthosiphon pisum
CCAGAGCCTCGGAAAACGTGGAAAATAGGAGAATATTGAATAATACATTCCCGAAAAACCGAAGTTTTCGGAAAATTAAAAATTTTTTATTTACGCTTAAAAATTAAAATTAAAAAAAAACCATTTTAAAAAATAGATAAGGAAACCAGTCATTCTCATTTCACATTTGCCAATACGGTTATCAATGTATTATTGTATTAAAATTTAAAAATATTAATACGGATATTTCAATATTTGTTTTAAAAATAACGTATAGTTCCATATCAAATTGGTATTTATGTGGGAGAGTGTATTTTCCCAAAATAAATCACTTGTAATTTTTAAATGTTAAAAATTGTATACTTATTGTCTATTTATATTTGTAATAAATAATAAGGTACCTATTATAATAGCTGGCTGATAAGTTTATAAATTATATTACAGTGACTGGTGAGTGGTGAGTGATGACTAGTAACTATTTGATAATTTTCATATTTTTGAACTTAGTGAGTTGGTAATAAAATATATTAAATATATATTTCTCTGGGGTTCAGCCAAAGACTCCAATATAAACCGAATCCAAACATTTCAATCTAAATGCCTCAGACAGATAACTAAAGCTCCCTTTTATGTATCAAATGATACCCTCCACAAGGACCTCCTCATTCCGACAGTAAAAAACGTTGCCAAAACCCTATATAAATGTTTCCACCATAAACTATCAAATCACCGAAACCCTCTCATTCAAAACCTCTCCTCTCGAACAATCCCGGGCGACCCTGGCCGACGCTTAAAGCGTAGCTGGTGCCGTGACCTACTAGTTGACTAGTTGACTAGTCCACCATCCTGTCATGAAGTGCTATTGCTGAATAGTTTCTTCTCCAAGCCAACCATGATGACCTATATTATATTCTACATCCATTGTGCTTATTGTAATTTTTCTTATACAGATTGTACAAATAAAAACCTAATATGTCAAAAAAAAAATAAAATATATATATTTAAATATAAATCATTATTAATAACTAATAAGAAATATCTAACTACTAAATACTTAATAGTTAGTACTTTAATAGTTAATATTACAAATTATAATTATTTATAAATCAAGTATAGAATCCTCTAGATTTATCCACTACAGACTTTAAGATAGGTATGGTATATATAATATGTATGTAATATGATTATAAATTATCATTAATTATAGATTGAGATCTGATTCACGAAACCGATTTCGATAAAAATTTCAGTGCATATTAAAATTGATATGTAGATGGTTTCTGTGAAGTTTGTACGCTGTGCGATAAGTGGTTCCGGAGTTATGGCCACTTGACCTGCACACCTGGCGACATGGCCAAAAACAAAAAGTTAAGTTGCGGATTAAAATAATAATAGTGTATTGTATATTGCTTGCTATTGGTTACGGGCAACTTAGTTGATTTGTATTATTTTTTTTTTCATTATATTATATATCTTCTAACTATATAAATACCTATGTGAAATGAAAATCTTTGTACAGGGTTAACTTTGGAACTATATACTTATCAGATCTTCTTGGTTTTTTTTAAACGAAAGAGTATTATGAAACAACATTTTAGGAAAATCCACCGGAAAATACGTGATATGATACTAAATTATTAATAGTAGTTGATAAAACTGTTTTTCTTGTTATTTATGTTGTCATCGTTACAAATTCAAAAGAAATATTTAGTTAGAGGTTTTGTGTGCTGTGAAAAATTCCCCCGCAAAGTAAGTAATGCATTATTAGATATTTAGATTTATTTATAGGTACTTATTATTTAATACTTGACTAGTTAACTGGGAATATAATCCCATTTATACTTTTTATTTCATTTGAATATTCAACTGTTACCAAAGTGTATTCTACTGTGGGGTGAGATTGATAATTAATGACGGGTGACATTGATAATTAATAATATGTACCTAGACTTATTTCATAAATTTTTATTACAATCTATATTTTGTATTTTTTTAGTGCCTCGTTAGTCGTTACTATAAGAAAAAAAATTAATGTTGCTCCAGGTGTAATACCTAGGTATGTATTATTTAAATTATTATTTTCGTTTATTAATTTAATTATTGATTAAGATGGTGAATAAATATCAGAAGTACAAGCATATTTTTATGAGAGCATATTATTGTATTTTATGAATCATTTAATAAAAATGTGATAGAGCTAACATAAAGGTATACAGTAAATGCATCAATTTTACAGTAAAAACTAGATTTGTAAAATTCCAAGTCTATCATTTTCTCCGAATACTGCTGATTACGAAATTAATAATTATGATTTAATATGTTTATTTTAAATGTATCGGATATGTTTTAGATTTTAGATTCTGAGTGGATCGATGACTGTATTAATTTTACAATGATGTGTTCTTTAATTTTGTAATTTTTTGTAATTTTTTTTTCTTCTGGTCTGTGTAAACGATAAGTACGTAATAAAGATTCAATTTTCATATATAATATTTTATTATAGGTACTCAGTATGTAATCATATGTTTATTTTCAATTTAGTTGTAAGTATTTACACTCAGAGATCACAGGATATTATGAAGTAGTGCTACTAAAATAT
>NC_042494.1:83209781-83211017 GCF_005508785.2 Acyrthosiphon pisum
ATTACCAACTCACTAAGTTCAAAAATATGAAAATTATCAAATAGTTACTAGTCATCACTCACCACTCACCAGTCACTGTAATATAATTTATAAACTTATCAGCCAGCTATTATAATAGGTACCTTATTATTTATTACAAATATAAATAGACAATAAGTATACAATTTTTAACATTTAAAAATACAGGTGATTTATTCTTGGGAAAATACACTCTCCCACATAAATACCAATTTGAAATGGAACTACGTTATTTTTAGAACACATATTGAAATATCCGTATTAATATTTTTAAATTTTAATACAATAATCCATTGATAACCGTATTGGCAAATGTAAAATGACAATGACAGGTTTTTTTTTATCTATTTTTTAAAATGGTTTTTTTTTTTTACATAGATTATTTTAATTTTTAAGCGTAAATAAAATTTATTAATTTTCCAAAAATTCGGTTTATTTCAGAAATGTGTTGTTTTAATATTCTCCAATTTTTCCACGTTTTCCGAGGCTCTGGGAAAAAACCGTTATTTTCCCGTATTTTTCCGGCATCTTGATCCCTATTATAATGTATAAAAAATGATAGTTTAAACATTGTCAAATACGATATATAAGTACATCATTGTAAAATCAAAACATTCATTGCTCCCGATGTCCGCTCTAAAATACAAATACAAACTAACACATAATAATTAGGTATGTATAAATGTATAATACAAATTAAACATTATACATATATAAAATATAATATCTGTAACGCTTAGGTCATAAGAATGTCGTTAAACATTTTACTGCAGGCTGCGTGTTATTTCATAAATGGTATTCGTCAGTGAAGATTTTCAACTGGGAATAATATACCATAAGCAGACTAAAATGTGCGAACGTTGCAGTGTTTCGAAGACTCAAGTTTTATAGCAGATTTTCATTCGGACACGGGGTATGTATTTACTTATTTTTCAGTAGATTTCTTTTTATTATTGTTAATTGATCAGGGGATGTATTGCTCGCAACTTTTCAATTATTTGTATTGTAACTATAGGTACTGGTATAACACTATTCTGGTTATCAATCTAGTCGTGATAAAAATTAGGAAAATGGTCAGGTGTGATATTTTTTTGTTATGTAATTCTTTTGAGTAGATAATTGGCTCAATGATATTTAAATATTTTCACCGATGATCAAGTACAATGACTTGTAGGTGACTAGTGACTGAGTGAATAGGAATTAGGAAGTGTATGATAT
>NC_042494.1:83211117-83211954 GCF_005508785.2 Acyrthosiphon pisum
TTTTTTTTAAAAATAGTATTTGTACGCCGAGATGGTTCACTAGCGCAAAAACAGATGTTGGTTTTTGAATAGCTAAGAACTTGCTCTATTAGTTCCATTTGTTCTACAAATGAAAAAATTGCGTAATTTTAAGTGGCACTCTTTAACAAATACAAAAACACCAAAAACCAATGTTTTTAATATTCTTAGTACGATCTAAAATAGAAAAAAAATAAAATCTATTTTTAGTATTTTGTATTATTCAAGGATATACTCATAGTTTACATTAAAAGTTTTGATGGTTGTAAAAATATTTATACTACGACTGTAAAACATGTACAAGTAAGACAACGAAATACGACGTGTAAGGTATAGAAGTAAGAAAACATCTCGCGAACGATGGTACTGTTCTCGTGAAAATGGACCTAGAAGGTTGTAACTGTGTATCAGTATTCCCAAACATGTGTAGATAATGATTTTATAAAAAAAAAACAAAAAAATTAAAATGTTTAATGTATAGTTTTGGCCGCGTAAAATGACGTTTCAGACCACTGTGTATCGGGTGTGCAAGGTGTGCATTGCACATGGGCCTCCAAGCAGGGCCGTATTCACACTTTTTGCGCCCTGGTTGATCAACAATATTTGTACGCCCCCCCCCCCCAACCAAAAACTTGTCAGTTTAAAATATATAGAAAAAATTATGTGGATTTTTTAACGGCGGTAAAAAAACATGAGATATATTTTTTTTTAAAACTGTTATGTACCTATCTGAAACAAAATTCGAACTAGTAGTTTTTGAGTAATATAACTTTGTGTAACAAGAATAATACGTCTATGGAAATGGGTTAAGTAGATTTA
>NC_042494.1:83213619-83216085 GCF_005508785.2 Acyrthosiphon pisum
CGTGTTGTAACACGACATACACTTCCACTCTGCTATATTTTAAGTCAATTCATAAAAATAAGTAAAAGTCCCGAGCCCTGGTAATGACTAACATTATTTTCTTAATTCTTACTTTAAAATACTTAAATAATTGAACTTTAAAATGAACGTGCAATTAATGAAATTACGTTAGATACAATTTTAACATTTAACATACAGGTAATTTAATTTATAATATTTTTATATTAAATGTGTGTTTATTATGCATCGCAGATAAAAGTCCAGACAAAAAATGCCCCACACTATATGAAAAGGTATATTAAAAGTCTAAAATAATACAATTTAATAAAATAATAAATACAATAGTAGGTACCTATTTAGTTAATAGTTAAAATAAGTATTTTAAAACTACGATATTAAAAATATTATGGTAGGTAGATAACAAAATACAAATAATTATCTACAAGCATTTTTTACATTACACATTACTGTAGAGTAGAGTAGAGTAGAGTACAATTTTTTCCCGGGACTATTTTTCACGGTTAATGTTTATGATAGTATTATTATATAATTTGTAAAATAATTATTATAAATTATTAATATTTCAATAAATTTAACGTGTGTGTCACATTATTGCTTTAACTTTTATACTGATAACGATTTTTTTTCAACTGATTTACATAGTAAATTTACATAGTACATACATTTCTAGAATATTATATAGAAACATGAAGTTTATTCATTTTTGTATCTTTGTGGAAATAATAGTTGTGACATTGTTGTAAGATATTATAATAATAACTTATATTATTGATTATAACTACGACAAGTTTGCTTGCTGCCTAGCTTCTAAGACATAGTTATTAGTTATCGTATATCGAGTAAAAGACGACCTTGCAGCAGCTGCTAAATACTATTGCACATTTCAATTTCCAGAATTTATAACATCTCCAACATTGCATAAACAGTTGTAGTCGTCAACTTGTAATATGTATGCTGTATTGCTGTTCTACCAAAGGAAAATTAGTAAAGATTAGATAGCATTATTATTGTGTATGTGTATTGTACTATAATTGTGGGTGAGTGCAGGTAGTGCAGGTATACGCGTATATCGTAGGTATTTCCTTGGTTGCGACCGCGACGTCCGCTTATTTCTGTATAACAAATAATACAATAGCCGGCATAGAAAAGACGTCGGTCGCGAGTCACGACGGACACCTATATTACGATAGTCGATAACATATTAGTCGATAACACAACGATTACTATAGGTTGTTTACAATAGTTTATTTTGTATATAATTTAACCCAGGCAGCAAAGTTAATTGGGATTTACAAAATAATTTTTTTTAATTCCCGAATTCTCGATTTACGTCGAGGCGCGACGGCACTGTAATAAGAATTATTTTATAAATTATTTATGAGAAATAAAAGTAATATACGTTTAATATAATAATTAATATTATACAAGTCTAAAATGAATAAAAACATATTGCAAAAAAAGTACGTGTTTGACCTCCGTCCAAGACGCATGTGTGTTACGAATTTATTAGCTTCCGATAGCAGTATATAATTTATATCATCACAACAGCAACCATTGGGCAGGTATGTAACTTCTTATCTTGACCCGTAATTACTTAATTAAGCCGCCAGCGCACACCGGTGCAATTATCTGATATTATTGCTACGGCAATTTTATCAATCATGAATTCCCAAGAACAAAATATACAATCTACATCTCAATTAAAAACCTTCGCTGAAACCACTGCTAACACTCAATTTCCAAAAAAAGAACAAGCCATTGTTTTAAACACTATCAATGACATACCTCAATTAGAATACATAAAAGCCCTCGGCAAAATTACATCAACAAAAAAAATATCGTTTGCATCTCGTATTTCTAACAATCGTTTCTGCGTGTATTTTACGGACAAATGCACCGTTGATGAACTAATACAAAATTTTTCCTGTATAACAATAAACGAACATCAAATTCCTTTTCGTCGTTTGGTTAACCCAGCAAAAAGATTTATTATTTCTAATGCTCATCCGATAATACCGCATGACGTAATCAACGAATACTTAATTTTAAACGGCATCCGAGCACTATCACAAATTACCTTTCTGAAAGCCGGTTTTCAAGACGAACTGGCACATATAAGCAGTTTCCGTCGCCAGGTATACATTCACCCCGATGATATCGCAAATGTTCCCGGATCAATTGTTATTAGATTCGATAACACCGATTTCAGAATCTTTATAAATGACGACACTCTTACTTGTTATACATGTAAACAAACCGGGCATACCTCTAACTCCTGCAAAAATAATCCTAAAAATACCTACGTCAACAATAATAGTAGACAAACAACAGAATTTGCGGAACATTCAATATCCAATGACACACATGATACAAGTTTAACGGAAATATATACGATACCCCAAACAACGGATATGTTTTAAACCTTATAAAACCAATACAACCGAA